>NW_015150661.1:183532-232381 GCF_000732505.1 Cyprinodon variegatus
TATATATATATATATATATATATATATATATATATATATATATATATATATATATACCTTTAAAAATATGTACTTAATTCAATTAATTTCTATGTAAAAGTGCTGAAAGGCTGTCTTCTTTAAAGCCACAGTTAAAAACTGCCTTTTACTGTTGAAGTTTAACTGTTAACTGAGGTATCATTAACTTAAGTTAATGGTCCAGATGTTTTGTTTTACTACCTGTTTTTATTCTTCTATGTTATTGGTTAATTCATGTAAAGAGGATTCTGAATTGTTGTACTGAATTGTGCTGCACAAAAGAACTTGCCTTGCTTTTACCCTGCAATTACCCTTCTTTTCCTTATATCAGTTTGTCTGCTACTATTCTAATGGTTACTATAGGCTAAAATTAGCTGTGATGTGATATCAGGTGAATGCCTGATATTTCAAATGCTGAATTAGCCCAAGATTCAAACTGTATGATAAAAAGGTTTACAATTCCAAGATTGTTTTTAAAGGATACCCTCTTTCTTTCACTTGCTTTAATTCATCGTTTAGTACTTTCTATTTTTAGGCACAGTTGCAACTTCAGCCATGACATGTCCGCTGGCACGGAGGCATGACACAGGCTGTCACATGTGGTCATGAAAAGGATGAAGAGGCCTGCTTTCAATAGATGTTTCTGCTTTGAGATCTCCCTATCTGCCAAGTAGTGTGGAAAAAAAATCCTGGAACACAAACTGGGACAAGGCTTCCGTGTCACTGCGCAAGCTTTATGCCATCTTTAGTTTCCAGAGTATTCAGAGACTGCTGTTAACTCAGTATCAATAAAAAGGAATATGGACAAAAGGGAGGAAGACAACTGTAATTTGCTGTTTTTCTATCAAGACCCACGTCATCCCCCCCTTTGTTTCTGCTCCAATCATTTTCTAAAAGCTCAGGTCAGATGATTCTAAAGTGGAAAAGAACTTCATTTTTCTTGGGTGGTGCCTTTATCTCTTTGCCATTTGCTTTGTCATCGATTCATTTAGCATACATTACACTTTTTTTCTTTTTATCCCAGAAGCATTGTAAAAAACAAACAAAAAACTTGCATACACCCTAAGAACACTTCCCTTTTCAAACATTACTGATAGTCGTATTTAAATGGAAACAACAGGATCAAAACAAGAATTGTACAAAAAAGGCTATTTAAAATTATTAGTAAAGTTAATGTATCATAAATCATTCTGTTTTAGTCACAGATGGTGTTTCATCTGTAGGGCCAGATTTCAGCACATGAAATACTATTAATAATTTCTACATCCAATCCTCAGAAGTGCGAGTACAATGCCAGTAACAGCCCTTGCACTTTCTCTATGTTTGCACTCACTCCTCCTCCATCTATTTGAAACGTGTGTCTATTCAGACAGGCACCATTTAGCTCTTTGTTGTTGCTGCTTTGGCTGCACGCTTGCCATCAGCCTGGATTGAAACAGACAACAGCAGCACCTCTAAATGATGATGATGTTTCTCTTTGGGGCTGCTTTCCCCAACCTGTGAATGAAGTGTGCTCTAGATTTCCAATTAAAACATTTAATTTTGCTCATCAATTTGCTTTAGAATTAGTTTCATTCTAAACACATTTGAATAGATTCAGAGAGGGTTTTCGAGGTGATTAAACTTGTATTTAGATACAACAGGAGTTTTATTTCCTCTAAAATTATTGAGCAGCCTGTAAGAATGACTGGGGCCTGCTGATCCACAGAAAGAAGATCTCTGGGCCACATCCTCTGCTCCCTGGGGGTTCATCTGGTCACAAAAACAAAGCTGAGAGAACACTCATGGGGGGAGTAATAAAAAGAGAACAATGTGAACAGAAAGAGGGGGAAAGGTGAGAGACAAGAGACAATTATGTCTGTCAATGACAGAAGACTGGAGCATCTGGGCTGAACAATGGGTGTGAAAGTCAACACACGTCAGATCAGCTTTTTACACTTATCTAAAGCCATCCTGGTGTAAATACACCAATAATATGAGAATCTGCCACAGAGAAGTGCCAGTCTACCTAATTGCTCCTTCTCTGGTGGAAATTACAACTTAACACTTCCAATCCGCAGGCAAACCTGCTAATTGGAGGCAACTAGAGACACTTAAACTTATTTAAAAGGTTAATGAAAATGAGTTAAAAAAATATTTTTTTAAATAACTTCTGCCACAATAAAGAAGCAATTATTTGTCAGTTCCAAACCGGTCCATGTGAAGCATGTGTGCTCCTGACCATCTGATCACAGCTATTTGCTGCTTCAGGCTCCACATAGATTTATCACATGGCAGCACAGCCTGCCTCACATAAAAAGCTGTCTTTGTGGGAGCTAAACAAACAGCGACTCTCTAATTTAAGGCAAATACCCACCATAATAGAAACATTCCATGCTTGATGTGTCAAAAGTGGTGCTGCAGTGACCCCAAGTGGTAGATTTTAAAACTGCACCGCATATACGTGAAACAGCTGCTTTTATGCAGCCTCAGCTGTGGCTGGATTTGGAAAATAACTCAATATGATCCCTTCCAGCTGTCAGTGGGACATAGTTGATTATTCATATGGCAGATTTTAGTAGCTGCTGCTGATCGGTTTGACAGATGTGAATATTAGATTTCACATTTATGGGATTTTTTATTTTTACATTTTTATAACAATAACAAAATATTTCAAAGATCAAAACAAAGGATCTTTTTTAATATATTAAAATACATTTTTTTGTCTGCTTTTCTACCTTTAAAAAGGTCCATGGTGACTGACCTCCTTCAGAAGCATCTCATAGAGCGCTATGCAATACGTCATGTAAAAGCGTGTACTCTTTCTTGTAAGCTTCCTAAATAAAAAAGGTAACCATCAGAGAAGGGACTTTGGAGGAGCTGCAGAGATCTCCTACGTCGGTCCTATTGTTATTTCTAGTCATGAAGTCCTCAGATTTATGCCTAATGGAAGGGAAGTGACCAAGAGTCCACTTTGAAAGAAAAGCATCAGAATTCTCATTGCCACAAGACCTGCTGGAGAAACAGCAAACATGTTCAGGATAGGTGGCTCCATTCAACTGAGAATGAAACTGAACTTTTTGGTCAACATGTTTTGAAGGAAGAGTAATAAAAACAAATGCTTACTAAAAGATATATTTAGGATTTCTAAATATATTTCGACCACACTATTCCCTTCCCCATATTCATAGCGACAATATAAATGCTGCTTTTGATATGTATTGATTTGTCAGATTAAACTGTGCTTAATGAACATTAACCTAAAAGGTAGACAAAAAGTAAAAGCAGAAGAAATATGTCCTCAAGGTGTCAAACCTCTAAAATTACACTGCAAAAACGATCAAGAAATTAAAAAAACAAATAAATTAATTGTATTTACCCTTAATTTGAATAGCTAAAAAAGATTATTTCCAAATTGAATTAGTATTTTTACTCTTACAATAAGATAATTAGATAATATGCACTTAAACTAAGACAATGAAACAGTTTTTTCCTATTTTAAATGTAAATTGTTATTTTACATTGACAAAGTCTTACTTACCTCCTCAATTTAAGAAAAAATACATTAAAAAAAAGGATTTATTTATTTATAAATATATATATATATATATATATATATATATATATATATATATATATATATATATATATTGTTGCATTGTATCTTCTTACTTTTGTTGAATGAGAACTGATTTGTGTTTCCAATAAAATATAGTTTTATCCAAACCATTTTTTGGCCCTGAAAATCCCTGCACTTTTAATTAGTTGAAAAGCCTGTCTCTGTAACTTGGATGAAAAAAAAAAAATAAAAACCAGGAGGACCCATAGGTCAAACTTTATTTGATCTGTAGGCGCATCTCCAGACGGAGGGGAGGAAGGGAAGTAAAGATGGCGGGGGAGGAGAAAGATTTAAGTGACAGCAGAAAAAAATAAAGGAGGGGTGAGGAGAGAAGAGGATGTAGGTTCTTTTGTTCCTTATGTGTAATGTGATCATGTCCTGGAGCCCACTTGGACAGCTGGGAACCCCCGCCCTTCTGGCTTCCAGCTGGGAACACTCAGACATCACACCAGAGCTGCAGGACATACATCCCCCTGGTTAACCCTTCAGCTGCTCCTGCTGGGGTTCAGCTATAAATAACAACACTCAAACCAACTGGAACTTAGTCACATTTATTGATTTCAACCAGTATGACTCCCCTTACACAGTCACCCCAACTCTCAGCTAGAAAACAAACACTTTTACAGAATTAATTCAGCAGTAATACCTCAAACTCAATTCATTTTTTTTCTATAATTTTTCCCCCACCATATTTCTTTCAAAACATCCTGGGCAAAACTCTACATGTTTGTTTTCAACCCTGTGTAAAGGTCCCATGACTGAGGAACATGCATAATGACATTTAGCTGGAATCAATATGCCACTTTTCATAATGAACATTATTGATAAGAATACAGTACTGCATGACAGCTCAAATAAATACCAACGTACAGGTGAAGTAGTTATTTTATATAAAGATATCAAACTCTTATGGATCAATACTGAAAGACAATAGCTTGCACTGCTAATTTTATTATCACAATGCTAAACCTTCCAGCAAACAGAAAACTTTTCAGTTTGAAACAAAAAAGTAAAACAGTATCTGAATTGCACTTTAATCATTAAGCCTTTTTTTTTTTCTTCCATATTGGTAACTTTTAAAGCCTCAACAATCAAGCCTTGGCTGGAATGGCACTGTTCAAGCTTGTTGATGCTATGTTTTGTTTTCTGTTTACTGAAAACGTAAATGTTCATAACATGACGTAAAAAAAAAGGTTCAATAGAAATAATAATAATAAAAAAACAACGTAAAAAGAAAAAGAAAAAAAAGAAAAAAAGTGTGCTTGCTGCACATTTTTTTCCCCCCAACAATACTATTAAGATCACATTACCTTCACCAAACAAAGCTAGAGGTGCGTAGATGTTTCCAATTGTACACCCTACTACCCTCCAGCACATTTAGTTCAACAACAGGAGGCCAAAGGAATCATTTGGTTCCCAAAGTTTGATAAAAAAAAACTTTTCTCAATACCCCTGAATTACTTGTTTTGATCACTGACCTGCAAAATTCAATACAATTATAGTTAAGCTAATTTTAAAACTATTACCTCACTCTTTGCAGAAAAAAGGGGGCTGAAATCGTTTTGCTTTTATTGCTGCTCACAGTCGCTTCAAACCCCAAATTCCTCGCCTATAAAAGAAAGATAAAATCCTAACCTAAGATTCACCCTTGAAACAATGAAAGGCACTACTGGTCAGAAACGAAGAGCTAAACAAACCAACAGAACATAAAAACCCCAAAGCCCAGGTGCTCATAAGGAGACCCCGTCTTCTTCTTCCCAAGTCTCGATTCTTTTTCGACCTAAACGGTGTGCCAACATTTGGCACGATAAACAAAGAGTGAACGAAACAATTCCAATTTGGAATTTAATAGATGCAACTTGCAGAGAATTCTGAAGGCCAGTGATCAGTTTTGAAGGAACTTCTTCGCTAAGAAGCTCAGAAAAGACCAAAAAAAACAACAACAACCTGATCACGCCAACTTAAATTTCATTTCCCGAACAAAACTTACCCATTGGAGTCAGAGTGTTGTCAAGTTTCATTGCAGATAATTTGTTTTGAACTATTCCTAGGAATAATAAATACATGAAAAACCCCAGAATTGGATCACCCTGGATTTTTTTTTTTACATAGACAATGGCAGTAGAACAAACCAAAACATATAAAAAACCCAAAACATTATAACATGTCAAAACGTAACAAAACAAGTTAAGAATGGTTACTTGATGGATAAAATCTTGAGCACAGACTCGTCGTAGTACTATTATGGTTTGTGGAACGTTTACTCAAGTAATTAGTATATCTAATTTGTGTTTATCCTATATTTGTTAACTCACAAACCATAGTACTACCACGCTTTCCTATTAGGTTAATAATAATAATGTTATAATCCTATATAATCAAAGTGCACATTGAGAAAAAAAAACTAAAATAAAAACAGCTTGTTTACAATAAGAAACAACCAGAAGTCCCCTGGCTTCTGATAGGATGGTTAGATTATTTCATCTTAGCCTCATTCAGAACGTTCTCCAGACTTGTGAGAAGTTTGCTTCCAGCAGCGACGCACAATTATTAGAGTCGATGTGCCACATTTGAGCGTTCAGACGTAGAAGTCCAGCTAGTTTTTTTGTCTTCCGGTTCAAATCAGCTACATTTCTAACAGTTTTTGCAGATGCGAAAAGGAACTTTGTGTTGGCACTCCGCCGTCCTTGAGGAATTACCATATAATTACTGCAAAATGGAGAAACAAGGGTATTATCAGCATCGTTAGTGTTCAGGTAGTCTGAGGACGGCTGTTAAAAAGCTCAGCTGATGTTAATCAAAGCAGCAGAAGATGATAATAAGCGCTGAAAGCCAAATAATGGTCAATCTGGAGTTTTTTTTTTAAATAAATAGTTGTTGCAGATGTGCACATTCACTGCAGAGAATCCTGATAGAGATAGGAAGCCAAAACATGTCACAAGTACTGTGAACCTTTTTTCTGAGGACAGCGATGAAGCCACTTTGGTCACAGAGAGAGGGGGTCTTTCTCATGTGCCATGCAGGTTAATAAAAATGAGTAATGTTTACACATGCAGGCTTTAATAAACAGAAACAGGATGTGTGAGAAACTCAGAGGTGATGAGGGAGAAGCCTGCAGGCGGAGGTAGGAGGAGCTGCAGAGGCGCCATTTCGTAATGACGCCGCATCAGTTCAAGACATTGATTTCAATCTAGAAAGGGAAAAGTCGAGGCTCGTCTATCTAAGGATTTCTAGTCACGATCACATCCCGAGGTCTATTTAAAGCTCAGTGAAAACCACAAAGCCTACACAAGGGTGAGGATTAGATCATTTGAATCAATGTCTATTAATCAGTTTCTAAATATCATCAGGAGTTTCTACCCCCTGGAAAATCCTGGACTTATTTCTTCACCACATTAGACACCTGGTTTTCCCATTTAACAAATGTAAGTCTCCCTTCTTTTCAGCACAAACTGAAAGAAACAGAATGTATTGTACTTAAATGTGATTATAAAACAGTAGTAACCGACCCCAAAGGTTCTTTTTTCATTAAGTTGAGTCCATGCTTTTTGTGCTGTGGCCTACAGATGCACGCTCAAGCAGGGTTGATCACACACAGTTTTTCATTTTTGAAGAAATCAATCCACATTGCATTGCATTAAAGATATAGGAATACTGTCGAATCCTGCAAGATCACAACCTGAAGAATTATATCAAGAATATAGTTTAATATAGAGCTTTGTAGTGTTAGAAAATTGTAAAATTTTACAAAATCTTGCAGGATCATCGTCCATCAACCCTGCTTTTAACATCATAAAGCGGAAAAAACGTTTATGATCCACAAGCATTACATGGATTTAATAAACATAAGCCCCACTTTTATTATTTCTTTAACTATTTGCTTAATACTAGCTTGCAATAGTTTAAAGCTATTGTAAATACTAAAAACATCGCGCAGTGTCGCCCACGCACACTAAACGACACAGAAATGAGAGGCCCGTAGTGAAAATGGTTAAAAACAGAAAAAAAAAACAGCGTGCACCCGCACACCCACACATACACACAAGAGCCTCTTCACTTCAACACTGAGATATACACAGCATAACGCGAGGACGTTACCTGACAGATATATTTCTCCACATGTCCTCTTTCTAGTTAAAGGGTGAGTGGTGATGCTGAGGGAGCAAGCTGCTGAAAATCTACAAGAGAGAAGGTGGTTATCGCTAACAAGACACTGAAATCAGAGACAAGAGGAAAGCTTTTCTTTCCTTTTAGCCATAGGCATGGGCCTGTTACAGACTCTATGTCCTAATTTTAAAAATTGCTTCATCATATTTTTTCTATGGGTGGAAGTCTCTTTAAAGATTCGCCAGGGAAGGAGAGTTTTCTAATCGTATGGAGCATAGAGCAGCGTATCTGCTGCAGGTTTCACAGAGCTGGTGTCTGCAAAACAAAACCTGCTGCTTGGCTACCAGAGCAGATAGCCTGACTAATTATCCAGCTAAAATTAGCTTCAGGGAAACTGTTGACGCTGAAATTAATAATTTATTATAGTTATTAGCTGTTATGGGGCAAAATAGGTGATTTTTTGCTTTAAACAAAAAAAAGAAATAGCCGATGTTATTCTCATTTCCTCAAGAGTTTGACCAACATGTTTAGTTTCTTTTATGTTTTCTGGTATTTTTACTCAAAGTCGATGAGAATCTTGAACCGGCCCATGCCTATCCAGCTACATGTCCTATATGAGATTGGAAGGTGTTGAGCGATCTCCCACAGTTTGAGCAGGGAAGCGATAAATGAGTGGGGGAGCGCTAAGACATGAGCACAGGGCTTTGCATCATTAACACAGAAATACACCAAATGTTTGTGTCCACAGGCACTTTCGCCGAGCGGCCGGCCAGTTTTGCTTTATCCAGATTTGAGGACCTTGCTCTTGAAATAATTTGTGCTCTTCCAGAATTAGCAGATTCATTAAAAAATAGCTTTTGAACAAAACTATATCATATCTCTGTTCACAGCAAAACAGAAGAAGTAACCTGAGGCACCTATGTTGAAGTGCACTTAAAATTTGGATGCAAAGATCGATTTGTCAAACGTTCTCCTTCTCTCTCTTGCGATATGGCTCTGATGGGACCCACGGCGACGTGTCGGGGGTCGCGTGGAGCACACAGACCTCCAGTGTTTCACCTTACACCAATTAACCTGGATTTTTGCACTCTAGAGCCCTGCAGTTCATCTGATAACAGAAAATAACAGGAAGATTTTCTCTGAAGCATTTTCAGCTGTGAAGCCATGCGATCCTAGTTATTGTACTGTTGCACTAAGGTCACAGCTTTAAACTGATCCTGAAATAAACACCCACGGTCAAAGGTGCTCCTTTCTTTTTTCTAGCCCAAAATATCTCATTATAAAATCAAGAAGATACCCCTTTCTGAGTTCAGATTGGTACACAGATCCATTTTGAGGCTCTCTTAGCTATGAAGCAGAGGGAGCTTGCATATTTTAGTTGATTTTCTTGTAAACATCAGTCACTTTATTATAAAAATGCGCCTGCCAGATACTGGAGTCCTGGATCAGGATGGAGAGAAAGGGGAAGAAGTTAGGGGCTTTATTGTTCAAAGGAGCACCGACTGACACGCCAAACAGAGGATGTCGTTGGGTCTGACATCCTCTTTATATGCCACCACCACAATGTGTTTATGTTATCGGGCAAGCCAACCAGGGGGCCAGAACAGATAAACACAGAAGCTGCCACCTTTTAAATCATAGGTACAGCACCATGACAGCGGAAAGAATAGACACTCCATAATATCCACCCAACCCCCCCAATTATAACCAGGGCCCTTTACCCCACATGCCAATATGTCTACTACAGTCCACAGCACACTGTACATATATCGGCATTCCCCTAAGCGGTTACACAAGCACAGACGAACAGCCGGTTAGTGACACAGCAGTCCCTAGAGGAGCGCAGGCTGGCCGGGGAGCGAAGCGAGCAAGTGGGGCTCTTAAAGACTAATGGGAGGGAGGGTTGGCCCCCCCCGCTCAGCCCTCTGTACACAGCAGTCTACATGGACGTCCGAGTCGCCTCTCAGTCACAGTAGATCTTGTACTTCTCGCTGCAGAACATGGCGGGACCTCCCAGGATGCCGTTGGGCATGGCATTGTTGAGCTCAGGTCGCCCGGAGCCAGAGCAGGTCAGACTCTGACTTACGTGTGGGTTGGTGGAGGCGGCGCCGCTGGCCGCCTTGCTGCGAGCCTTAGCCCGCCCTGTGTTGCCACCGCGGCGGGTTTGCTCGTGGTCGAACTCCAGGTCTTCCAGGCGCTGCGTCAGGGCCAGCTTCTGCTGGATGGCCATCCGCAGCAAGGAGTTGAGGGTCTTCTTTTCGTCCTCGGCTGCAGCCAGCTGCCTCTGCATTTCTTCCAGCTGGGTGACATATTCATCGCAGCTGCAAGAGGGAAGCAAAAAGAGAAGAACTGTGCAGTTAGCCTGCAGGTTTACTTTAGAAACACAAACTTTCAGTTACTTAATCATAAAGAAACATAATCTTAATCATCACTTTAGCATTAAAAAAGAATCTAAATACTGACATTGGAATTGCAATGGAAAGTATGTCCATGTTCTGTACTGCATATTTTGTAAGAACTTCTTTATCAATGCAGCCCTTGTCATTGCTTAAGTAGCTTTAGAAGTAGAAAAAAAATAAAAATAAAAAACAAAAATAAAAATAAAAAAAACAATCCAACTAAGGCTAGCCTTAGATGTCCCTTCTCTGTATGGTTTGTTTTATAACCAGCAGGTGGCAGTAAAGAGCCAACAAGCTCAAGCTTGTTCAATGAAAAGGGTCCTGTGACATCTATTCCTTACTATATCAGCCATTCTGCCACTTTCTCCACAAATACATCTACCAATATTTATAAAAAATATGTTTTGAAGCTTAAATTTTTTTTTAAGGAAGTCTAAGATTTTGTTGAACGCTGGCACCGTTTTACTATCCAGATCCTCCTGTTATGTACGGTACTACCTCTATTAGAAATATAAGAAAATAAGAGGGTGAGGTATCTATAAGAGTTTCTTTAAAAAGCTGGCGAGTAGAGAATACCAGGTTTTCCGTTAACCTTATGATCCTTCAGAGGATTTTTTTCCTGGTGACTCGAGAAACAGGATGGGTTAGAAGGGGAGTGAAAATAGAGGGAAGCGTAGGAAGGAGCTGATGCTCACAACTGATTTGTTTTTCCAGCTGCTGCGAGACATTTTTTCTCTACTTCTTCCATCCATCATCTGTGTCTCAAATGGGACAAAACATGCCACCTAGCTGACTGCTGTGTGTAAAGCCTCCTCGTTGTCCCCTGCCCTTGAGGGCAATAGTATGTGTAAATAATTTAAGGCTGGAAAAGTAAAATAACTGGGTCACTCCACAGGATTGTGTTTAAGGGGTTCCATCTCCACAGTTTCTTTTCCATCATCCCTCCTGGCTCTTATCTCACATCTCAAGCCTCCACATATTCTACTACTGGTATCAGACCCTCTCCTTCATACACACTGACTTTTCTTGTTATGTTGACACCAGAATGTAATAGTCTTCCCTGTTATGAGTGGAGAGGGACATTTGGTGACATTTCTCTGAAATGAAGAAGAAAATGTGCGGCTGGGTTTTTTCGTAGTAAAGGTTCGTAGGTAGTCTTTTGAATGTAAAAAAAATTACAGGATTGCTTATATCTTTGCATTAAAACATACATCCCCAACATTTGTCTAATAAAAAAAAAACTCAAAACCATAAAAATAAATACATGAAACAAAACACAGATTTTCAGTATTTGACCTGCAATTCAACATTAATGGATAAAGTTTACTGAATGACTCTAGGTTTAAGCTACAAAAAATACTGAATATTTCTTTATGATTGTTGTTTATCATCTTCCTCTACAGACTTTTTGTTGTTAGACTGTAACCAGGGATTGTTGTTTGTAAATTCTTAGCAGAGATGAAGGCTTGTATGGCCAATGCCTGAGGAGGAAGCTAGCTAACTTTAGAGAGGAATCACGTAATGTGGTGTGCCAGAAGAGGTATGACATAGAGTTGACCACAGAAAAAAATTATATTTCTATATTTCCCTGCTCCTGTTGGCTCCTTGGAAAACAAGATTGAACCCCAACAGCTGCAGATTTGCATATAAACAACAGAAAGGGCTGGATTTGATTTTTGACCATTTTTATAACAGCTTGAGATCTATTTGTTATTTTTTTATATTCCATAACATGTCTTCAAACCAGTTTGGTTTTTAATGTTTAGACCTACAACTGAAAAAAATAAATCACCTAAAGACAAACATTGCCAATCAAGTATGGCTGCAAACACCATCTGCAAAGTTTTCCAAAACCTTTTGTTTAGGAAAACTTCACCTCAAAAGTCAAAAGGCGTACGCAGATGTTTTTGTTGTGTTGGGTTCTGCACGTGGTTGTTGGCCGTGTGAACTCTGGCCCTGTCAGACCACCATACAAACAAACTACGCTGGCTCTACTTTTCCCTTGGGGACACAACCAGACAAAAGAGATCAGTGCCTCTTCATTAAACCCAGTGTGAAAATTGGGAGGGGGCGGCTGTGAGGTGTCTGGGGGTGGGCACTGGTGTCTGTTCAGACAGTCGACTGCGTCTTGCATGGGAGTGGGAGGTCGTGCGATTTTCCCGGGAAAAAGACGACGGGATACAAAAGGTTCATTTGGGCCTGCTGATCAGGTTATTGTTGCACAAGAAACACAGAGAGGCTGCTGCCGGCCTGTGAAGAATGAATAACATCCCATAATGTCGGCTTAGACTCGTAAATCATCTGCATCCTTTGTGGAAATTTACAGTGGCTGATGGCATCTTATTGCTCTCTTATAAAAAGAAGTAATCATGACTAAAAGTGTCCTTAAGGGATAAGAAATAACCTCCTGAGATGAAGTGCTGATCTGAACGTGGTTGATCATGTTGGGATCACACGGATTGAGAACAGATAAAAAAAAAAGGCTTAAAAAAATAACAGGATGACATTAAGCTTAATGGTTTGATCAGTGAGAACAGAGAGGGGGAACCATGTCTAGGCATGTCTGAGGAATGTAAGAGGCAGGACTTTAACTGTTAACATGACACCACAGCCTGCAGCTGGAGGGGCTCAGACTCTCACCGAGAAACAAAAGGCCAGCATGTAAACATGTGGGAAATATTCCATCTAAAAACCCTCATGTTTCTAACAGCTAAAAAGGTGATTTGCTCTAACAGAAACTGTAAAAATTCCCAATTTCACTCCATCTCCTTTCCTTTTAGTTGAAGACCACACACTTGTATAAGGGAGCTTTTTTTTTGTCCCAATCCCTTTTTTACATGCTGTCAATGGTGATCAAGGGAAAAACAAGGCTCCTGGAGAGGGCTTTAACTGAAAAACTGCTCCTTCTTCTTGTCACCAGATTCAGATTCTGGTGATGAGGTAGTATGGAAGGGGGACATGGGGTACAAAGGAGATGGTGAGTGTGGGAAACTTCACTCAGGCTAGTCCCCCGGCTTTTCAAAGAGCCCCCCTGACCCAACTCTGTGCCGTGTAGGATAGAATTTACATACCAATGCATGAATGTCATAAACAGACTGAATGTAACACTGCAACAGTGGATAACTGGGCCTGGGTGGGCACAAAGCAAGTCTCATCTGAGGTAGGTATTTGAGGAAATGGATGAAAACAGAATTCAATTGCAGATTTAAACACCAAGTGTTAAAAATCAACCGCACCTTCAGGAAAACAGGATGATAAAAAAAACAACAATATCTGCTCATCCAGAGCAAAGAATCCAAAGCTTTCTTTCACCTCTGGAAAAGATTAACTTTTATATTTTATTGGGGTTTTTATGTGATGGAGAAACAAGCACAGCAGCTTTTTTTTCTGTAACACTTAAAAAGGACAGATTTGAGTAGTCAGTGTTAAACGCCTAACTGAGCTACAATGAGCCTTTTGGCTAATTCTATTGATGCCTTCCTGTTCGTTTATGGCGTCCTGCTAGGTAGGCAGTGTTACCGTACTCTGGATTGATCAGTGATCTCCTGTTTTTATGAAGGCAATTCATTACAGTGGATTTCATTTGGAAAATCCAAGAAAGTGGGGCTGAATACAAATACATGCCGCACTCTTTAAGATGTTTATTTTAATTTTTAACTCCCAGTACATCAAACCAAAGGTTTTTTCAGTTATGTGACAAAAGATGGGACAATATATTAGGTTGGAATACTCTAACAAGGCTCTATAAATGGTAGATACAATGTTAGTTACAAAAAGCTTTGCAAAATGTGCATCCTTTTGTCATTTCTCTCATTGACAAACCAACAAAAATGAGCCTAATCATGAGTAACTGCTGCAACTACCAGATGAGACACTGCTCTAATATTGAGTTACTCCAGAAAGCGCAGACCAAGAGAGATATTGGATTTCTGCAAGGGTAAGATGAGGCCAGCACACTTTAAAATTGCATTATCATCTCAGACCTCCATGCATACTGTAAGTCTATGGCTCAGCGACAGAGTGACTTTGATATCAGCTCTACTAGCTGCACTACAGCTGCAATGAAACACGCATTTAAATGTATTTGAATTCAAACCCATGCAACAAATGCAGCCTTTGTAAGATTCAGAAGCATTCATAGCGTAGGTAAACAAACAAGCAGTGTGCGAGGTTTAGTCTAGTATGTGATAAATGCATAATCACCACCAAGATGAGGTGGGATTATGGACACAACCTCTGACCGGCTTCTCTTAGGAATCAGAAAAGATTAGTGAGTGTGTGGCCCCTTCTGAGCCGCACATGCACACACCAACCCGCTGCAAGTCAGTCACAAAAACAATGCTTAGCAGACATGTTTTAGAGGTAAGTTAGAACTATTTTTAAATAGGACTTCTTTTTACATTTTCATTTTCATTGTAATGATTCAATAAGGAGAGCCTGCACTAAGCAGACACAACATATGGCAAAGATGGATTACATTTTAACAATAATCCTGTCTTTAGCTACCTGTTTACAGTGGGTTTGTCTTGGCTTCCAACAATAGCTCTAAGAATATCTCCCAACCCCATTTTTAACACCAATTATATTTGTTCTCTTCCCTATTGTAACATGGTAGACGGGCAGAGATTAGGATTGCTGCCAGTTCATTAGCGTAAAGAGGAAATGCTACCTAAGACAATTTACTAGGAGATACAAATAGTAAAGATTTCTGAGGTTTTAGAATGCTTTGTTCGCTTAGGAGCCTTATGGGGGGGGCTTTCCTTCTTACCGTGTGGCAAACATAGCTCGCAGAGAGGAAAAGGTGGCGGCGTCTTCCTTCAGAGCCTTCAGCTCATTCCTCAGCTTCATCATGGTCTCCGTCACCATGGCCTTCTCGTTCTCGTACTTGCTCTTCAGGTTGGCCAAAGCCACTTCAGCCGACTGTGATTGGACAAGAGGAGAAGATGATCGAGAGTTGAGATACTGTTGTGATACTGACCAGAACCTGCAGGTTATCACCATTACCACAATTCCTGTCTTTATCAATAAATGCTCCACTCCTGTGGTGCCATAACAGATCAAAGGTCATTTCCTCCTTTTTATGATTCATACCATCAGGTTTTTTTCAGTTTTTTCAGTTTTATGACAACCCCTGATAATGCAAAGTAATTAATTTCATAATACTGGAGAAAATACCCAGATAGAACTGGAACAAACAAAGTGAACAGTTTGCAACACGATGGTTTCAGAAGATAAAATATGATTTACTTAAATGATATGTGAGATGGTTTTTATTAAAAGGTCTCCCTGTAAAATAGTGTTTTAACACATGGAATAAAATATCAGCCACCAAGTTAAGTCAAATATATGTGAAACTATTTTCTACATGCTGAGATCGTCTGATTTAATCAGCTGCAAGAAAATTACTTTTCCAGTATGATTGAACTGAACATTTTATACCTCTGAAAATGTTGTTCTTCAGAAAACTGTTTTACAGAAATCCC
Organism: Cyprinodon variegatus; assembly: GCF_000732505.1. Taxonomy (NCBI): domain Eukaryota; kingdom Metazoa; phylum Chordata; class Actinopteri; order Cyprinodontiformes; family Cyprinodontidae; genus Cyprinodon; species Cyprinodon variegatus. The sequence continues at coordinate 199,138 of NW_015150661.1, forward strand.
AGAGAGACTGTTGTTCACCATGGGTAATAGTAATCATGTTAATTGCTAAAAAAAAGATGCTAAAGTGAGATTAACATGGTTGTCTTTCTTTTTAAATGGAACTAAAGCACAGTGTCTCTCTGATCCAGGTGGTGTGACGTCAGCTGGTCTCCTGATCTAAACCATCAATGAGCTCCATAGCAGGGAGGCTGTTTTATAGTATCTGCTCTCAGTCAATAGCCCCCCACACACACAGTAACTTTAAGAGCTGCCGGAGCAACTGCGAACACGCCCAACATTGAGGCTGGAATTCTTTAGGATTTAAAGAGCAGCTCTGTTTCCCTGAACACCCTGATACCGAGTACAGCTGTCACCATATGGCTGCTATCTCAGCTTGTGTTTGTTATAGTTCCTTTCTGTCACCTGTTTTGGGAAACAGCTGATCAGACCTGGAATAGCTCCTCTATTGCTCCATTTCTGTCTGTCGGGGACTTTTGATAGAAATACCAAGCAGGCCAAACAAAAAGACACAAAACAGATCAACCCACCTGCTTGTTGGCCTTGAGGACAGTCCGAAGAGTAGCGATCTGCTCCCGCTTGGTGCTCAGCAGAGATTTCAGCTTGAGGATCTCCTCCATGCAGGCCTCCTTGTCCTTGTCAGCCACGGTGCCGAGTTCCAGAGATGCTACCCTCTGGCGGGACAGCTCTGTGGTGCGATCCACAGCCAGCTGCAGGTGCTTGATCTGGTCTCTGATGATCGCCACCAGATTGTAGATGTTCATGGGTTCTCTGCGGTGGTCAGACACAGGGGAAGGTAGAGAGGAGACGGGCGAGGGAGCTCCGTCGCTGAGGTCGGCCCTCCCGTGCTCTGGGAAGAGACCCTTGGTGAGCAGGATAGGAGAGCGGCGACCACGGCCCTCAGGGCTGCTCCGACCACCTTTGCCCTCTTTGTAGAAGTCCAGCATAACTCTGTTGGGGGTCTCGTTGTTGCACATGCAGACGTGGTTGTAGAGAGTGGCCAGTTCTTCGCTGAATGTTACCAGCTCATCCTGGGCAACACTCAGACTGCCCTGGGACTCGCCTGCCACATCGCTCAGCTAAAACAAGCACAAAAAAACTCATTCATTCCTGGTTCTTTGGGTGTTCACAGTACATGGTCTTGTAGACCCATCACTCACCTTGCGCAGTTCTTTCTCCAGCTTAGCCTTCTCCTCTCTCTCTGCAGATGTAGTCCTCTCCAGATTGGACAGTTTGTCTCCCAGAGACCTGACGTCGTTCTCCAGACGGCTGCGCTCTTCCTCGTAGCGTGACTGACAGGCCTGGTATTCAGCTTTTAGAGTCTTCAGTTCCTCCTTCAGCTCCCCTGCTTCAGACACGGCCACCTGCAAGAGAAAGACCAACACTCCGCATACAAAGACTAAATACAGGCTTTTTAAACATGGTTTTCAGAGCAGTTTAAGTTACCTTGTACTTGCACTCCAGGATTTCAGGTCCGTTAATGTCCACCTCATAGTAGTCTCCATCCTCATGGCTGTCCCGCTCTTTCTCGTTGTCCAAAGCGGACTGGCGCTCTTTGCTGGCTTGGAGTTTCCGGATGGCGTTGAGGTTCTCCGTGAGGCGGCTGACCTTCTCCTGATGCTCTGACAGAGCCCCGTTGGCCTGCTCCAGCTGTTTCTGGGAGTCCTGCAGATTGGAAAGCAGGTTGACCTTCTCCCGCTCCATCTGGGAAGAGACACACATACATGTCATGTAGCTTTTTTTTAATAACCAAATGATTTGAAAAGGGGTCCCTCTTTATAAGGTCAGATAATATTAAATCAGAGGATTAACTGTCCATGTGGTAATCCCCCCCCACCCACCCGCTCACCATCAGGATGGTGTTATCGCAGAATATGAGGCAGAGTTCCAGCTATATCAGCACCAGGTCAGGGTGACCTCAACAGTTCAATAAGGGTCGTCTTTCAAATATGAATGAAGGTGTGTTTACGTCAGCATTAAGCTAATTCAGAAGCTAAACCCTCGGGATAAAGAAGACATCCATACGCAAGAAAAAAAAACACTTTGTTGTTGATTTTTACACATGAAAATGTCTGAATTTACTCATCCATCTTCTCTGTGGTAGACGCTGGAGGATTCCCCAGGAGTGAAAAGGTGAGATCAGTGGAGCTAATATGTAGAAAATAAGGATCAAAATAAATGGTAACATATGGCTGGCCTTGGTCACAGCTGACCTGAACCTTTATCCTATTAAAACTTATTTTTAGTAGCATGTAAGATTATAGCAGCTCTGGAAAAAAAAAGAAAACCAACTGTCTTCCATCAAAACACTGAAACAGATGTTTTCCAGCAAACATTTTTATGTCTGATGAATGGAATCCAAGCAGGAGGATATAACTGCTACCCACGGGTTTAGATGGGTTTCTGGTGACTGTGGCACTCAGACGTTGTGTGATCTTGTGGTGATAAGCAAGCAGATGGCAGGACCTCTGGTGCCACCACCTGCTGCCCTAAGGGCCCAGTGGAGCCTGCAGACTATGCGTCTGTGCCTCTTTGGATTAACTTTGCCATAATGGGATTTAGATGCCTGCGGCAGACGAGGTCGGGATACAGCTGAGAAAACACACCTTTAAATACAGTTGGATTCTTCTTAGCATACCTCTAGGACTCATTTACAGCAATAATAGCTTTTAAAATATTATTTTCTAGTATCCTACATTACTTCCTCTGTTTAGAAGTAGAGGGAATATCAACCCCCTGTGTAAGAGAGCAGGTAATGGAAAACAAAGGTTTATAAGTAAGCAGAAGGAACAATTAAAGCTTTAAGTTTCAACTGGCAGAGCATCTTATACCAGTCATTAGCAGAATAGTGGTATAAGTGATTTATGATAGCACAAGTGTGAAGGTTCAAAATAGTAAAACGGCCATTTTGCTCTACTGCTGTCGGCCTTCCAGTTGCTTGCTCAAAGTCTTGCTCTCTCGTTTAAATCTGAAATCTCTGTGCTTCCTCTCATTTTAAACAGAGAAACAGAAAATGGCAGAACTTTCTACACCCCGTACACCAAGGAGTCATTTCCCCCCAGGGCCAAACAAGCTTTAAAGACTGACCTGCATTAGCTGCTGTTTAAGCTTCTGGATTTCCGAAATGTTCAGTTCGCTGAGCAGGTCGTCAACCAGGCTGGGCACCGGACAGAAGAGCTCCTCATTCTTAGCTGTGGGGTTGCGGTTGTCCTCATTGATGGTGTTGGCCAGTTTGGTGAAGCTGTTCTCCAATCCCAGCAGAGCCTCGTCGTTGTTGGGTTCGGTGGTAGCATCGTCGCTGAACTTCAGGGCATCAAGCGAAATGCTCAGTGGACTGAGGAGGAAAGGTCAGATGTTATTAACATATCAAAGTGTCACCAAGAACCTGACAGCAGCTTGTGCTGTTGCTCTGTTTACCTTTGATACAGAGTGTCTCCGATGTTCATGTAGTTGGAGAGCTCTTTTCTCAGCGAGGCCTTGAGCTCCCGCTCAGTCTTGATGGTCTCCAGAGCCTCACCCAACTGACGCTCAGCGATTTCCTTCAGGCGGATGGCGTCCTCCAGCTGGCTGTTCAGGAACTGGGTGTCTTCTTCTAGGCGACGGATTTCATGCTTCAAACCCTCAAACTCCACCTAAACGGATTGAAGGTAACAGAAGTTTGGATATATTAAACTCTAGAGAATCCGACCCTGGGATGCTTGAAAAAGATGGATAAAAAAACGATTAAAAGGATCATTATAAAAAATTATGTTAATAGATAAAATTTAAGATTCACTGACGGTGTGAGGTAGTGTAAAAACATATTCTGATATTACGATGATTATAGTTGCAAAATTACTGAAAGGCAGAAATTTTAGCGGAAGTTGAACATTTTCCCAAGCATGAGAGATTTCACTGTTTTTTGCTTTAGGGAAAGACATATTGGAAAAATATAAACATAACTAATGTTTAATAATGGTTGTTAACACCTAAAACCTATAAAAATACTTCTAAGTTTTTTTAAATAGTTGAAATACTTAAACTTCAAAACAATTATATTTTAAATAAAGGTATGAACTAAAAATAATAATAAAAAATTGGGATTAGCATTTTGGAATTAAAACATATGGTCCTGGTCACGTTCTCACCTGACTCTGTTTGAGCACGGAGACCTGCTTCTGTAGAGAGATGTTCTCCTCCTCCAGCTCTGTGTAGTCCTGCAGCAGGCGGCCCTCCCTGAACTTGTACTCCTTGATGTCGTCACGCAGCTGATTCCTCTGGAGCTCCACCACCTCGCTGTTCTGTAGGAAAACCGAGGAAGAGAAGCCGTCAGCGAGAAGCTTTTTAAAGACAAAATATGCAATAGATGCTTGTTTTTTGGTTGATGAAAGCTTTCTGACAGCTGCCATTTGAAATGCTTTGAATCTTACTAAATTATACAGAGCTTCCATTTGGACGAACCACTGTGTGCCCATTGGGAGGTAGGTGCCCGGTGTCTTTCTGGGCAGTAGGCCACCAGCTCTCTTACTTGACACTTCTAACCGCATTAAAGGGACTGAAGCCTGCTTTTCTCTCTCTTATGGACAAACGTTTCCTTTGAGTGAGTGGGAAGCTCTGCAATGGTCCAATTATCAAAGAGAGTCTCATTAGGATCCATTTTTGTATCTAAGGGGTAATTAAACAAATGTGAGGAAGCAGCAGAAGAAAAGTACAAAAACTGGGTTTAATGTGCCATAAGTGCAGCAGTGTAGCAAGATTATTTCTAATATTCATCTCCAGTTTGTTCTTTTGACCAAACACCACTCTGTGTGTAATGTACTCTAAGTGTGGCCTGATATCTCCTGCTGCTCAGGTAAGGCTTCATCAATAATAGAAAGGACAGGTGGGCCAGAGATGTGTCCTTTTAACATAAGGCTTCAATACATGAAGCATGCAAAACTTCACCGCTTGCCTAAAGGGAAATGTATAACAGCCTCACTGAAACATATTTAAAAATAGACTTTACTAAATACATGCAAAGCTCTCTATAAAAGCAGCACACATATCTGTATTTAAATATGTACTGAGTTGTACTGAATGTGTTTGTCTTTATAAGCCTCACTAAGAAGGAAGAGGGTCTATGACTGGGATTGTTGTAATTATATAGGAAGATTGACACAGATTAGCTACTACTGAAGCGACAATTAACCTTCTCTATCCCTTCACCCGTTGGCCCTCGCCATGTGGCCACAAACCCCCCTCCCTCCGGCCCAGTCTGCTGGCAACATGAGGTCCCTCCTGAGGGGGTTTCACTGGCATGCACATCTGCCTGGAGATTATATACCATTACCATACAGGGGTTTGCAAAAGCCTTCCGTTCTTATGCATTTTTTACCTTCCATCATGTCACAAACAGGACTGTCATTTCATCAGCATTACATGTGATGGAACAACAATTAGAACAATTATGGTGAGGTTAAGGGACGATGACAGATTATCAGAAAAGTGTGTTTATGTTAAGATCTTGTGTTTTGACACCCCGATATCAAATCCAATGCAAACATTTGGTGTGAGAGATCAAACAATCTGCAGTTAGAGTCCTTCTGCTTATAAAATAATAGTAGTTTGAATTAAAGATGTTCTGTGAAGGGCTCAGAGGAACATTAGAGAACTTTAGAGAACAACCAGTCACTTCTGTTTCATTTATCTGAAAACTACTGAAAAACACAGGTGGATAATCAAAAAAAAAAAAGATCAGTTTACACAAATAAAATCTACCGTAGTATTTTTTAAATCTATTTTTTACAAAGCTGTACTTGGAGATCTCGTCACTGCCCCCTGCTTCTGTCTGAGTTTGTTATTTTGCAACAATGTTATTCACCTGTACTGACTATTTTATTATAGTCATTAAAATACCAGACTTTACACATAATCGATCGATCAATCGATCAATGTTACAATCAGCACCTTCGTGAGAAGGAATATGTCAAAGCTCTGCTGCAGGCCTATCAGAAGCTGCCCAATCTAACAGACAGGATGGAGCTGGAGAAAATTCTGGTTCTGTAAAGGAGGCAGGTCCTTTCCCACTACCAAGGAGCCTGGTCCGAGCCATTTCATTACACAATTACGAATGTCTTCTTCCTTCATTGTTTGATCCTAACCCAGTTTGAGTCTGTCTTTATGAAATATAACAGTGAATTGGACACAAATTAACTAATTGTAAAATTATTTCTAGATGCTATAAAAGTTTTAATTGAATAACCTGGATTTAAAAAACCACTGGTGCTTGTGAATCCTTCCTCCTTCTACAGCTAACATTTCCCTTAATCTGTTGGATATCAGAGATGGGAAGTAGATGCATGTGACATGTTAACAGCTAATTAATTAGTCTCCAAGTGCAGAGCAGATTTCTAAGTGTTATTACATGTCTGATGAACCATGCTAGTGCATTACGTCAAACAACTTCTGATTGAGTGAAGAATCAAAGCAAAGCTAGAAAAGCAGTATTAAGGGGATCCCTGATTTGGATGTCACCAAAAACATAAACAGTGTATTCATTACAGCTGTAAACTAATCCCATCACCAGAGTAATCTATTTCTTTTGGCTGAACAAAGAGGAACCAGCTGGCAGCCCCTGATCGGGGTTATGTGTCTCAGCTGGTGGGTCAGAGCCGTTCAGTCCAGATGAAAAGGCACTTCCACTGAACCTGATTAAGATTTGACTCACATCTGATTAAAATGCACAAATGGGTTGTGACCTTTGACCTCCTGTTGCCCTGAGCCCCAGACTGGAAATGGAGCTCAGGAAACCGTGTTATTAACATTTATTAGTGTGAGGGCCAAAAGGACACTCAGGGGAATGTTACAGGGATTTTTATTTTTTTTTTTAGAAACATCCGATGCCTTCCAAAGAGCTGGTCAAAAAAAATAGTCCCTGATAGCCTAATATGGACAGCCACTGTAGCTTTTGACACCACAGGTGATGATTTGATAGCTCATCAGCCACACGGACCTGAGCGTCATCAATGAACACACTGGGTGGAAATACCAACACAAGATGGCTTTGCCAAAGCGTAAAATAACACCATGAAATATGGAGACATTTTTTATCCAACTATTCATTTCAGGTCTCTTGGTACAGCTTTGCACAATAGATCCAGAGTTTAGCTGCTATTCTCAAATTGCAAATTCACGATTTTTTCCTATCGCATTTTGTAAGGTCAGAAGAACAAATGCAGAGGAGAAATATCTGAATAAAAAAAAATTGTTTTAAATCAGGTAATGTTCCAGGCTTTAAAGTCTTGAGACTGCCCCATTTAATTCTAAAAGGTTCTGTCACTAGAAGCTTATTTTGACATCTGTTTTAAGCATAATAAAGTTCCTATTAGCTTTACCTCTGGTGAAATGTTTGGATCTCTTAGGCTCAGTGACAAATTTGACATAAAGGCCGTGTTTTGTTCTTAACAGCTGAAAGAAGTTTTCATTTCTAGAGAGATCCATGAAGCCTCCTACTTGAATCTACCTCTTGAAGTGGCAGACAGACAACCATGTGGCACAAGACTGTTTTATTTATGAATTCAAGCAGTGTGACGGGGGAAAATAAATATATTTTATCCTACTTCTATGCTCTCTCATAATATCTGTTCACCTTGATTTCCCACTCCATCTACTTCACTTTGCACTTAAACAAAATGTAGATGTCAGGTCCTTCCAAACACATTTACTCAAAAAGAGCAGAAGCCAAGAATTACAGAGAGAGAGAGGAGTCAGCATATGACGTTTATTTTTACTCCATTTCTCTACTTCTCTGCTGGCACCACTGACCTCCATCTTGCCATTTCACCACCGCTGTTGCTCTAATTTTCCCAGCCCCCGCTGTGCCTCCATCAATCCTGCATCTGTGCGCTTTTAAAAGCCCTGCATCAATCTGGTGACTATTTTTCCCTCTCATGCCCAACCTTTGCTTCATCAGAACTGAAAAGCGGAAGGGAAGTCGTGCTCATCCTGAATTTCTCTCTGTACCACCAATTGCAGCCAGGGACAAGAAATAAACCAAGAAGTTCTTCACAAACCTTTCAAAGGATCACCAAGCCAAATTGATCTGAAATCACTTCAACACAGAGACACAAGGCATGAATAACACATGTGAAGCACCTACATGAATAAGGCAAAAGAATACTAAAGCTCAGGGGCATTGTGCTGCTGTCAGAAACACTGAGAGAGAAAGCTGATCTGCTTTTATCCTCTGCTTTGCAACAAGCCGCTGCCATTCTATGAATGAAACTCAGACTCCATCAGGGAGAAAAAAACCTCAGTCAAGGTCACACCTCTGAATGACATACATTAAATAAACCATCAGGGGAACTCTGAGAGGGATTTTCTGGTCATATTGTGCTCTTAGCACCTAACGTAATAACATACTTGGTTACCCTCGTGTTCCCTGCACTCAGTGGATTAATGAATTTGGGGTCATTTGGATAGGAGCGAATCAGATTGGAAAAAAATGAGTTTACACACATTAATGGAGGTGCTGGTGTGGTCCTACATGTGTCTGTGTGATTTGTTGTTGATTTATTTGTAACCACTGATCTGCAGCTGGAACACTCTATGGTCCAGAGACCTGGGGTTTAAATCAATTCTGGTTAGCAATTATTTAGGGAAGGACAGAAATCCCCTAAAGGTGTTTAAGAACAAACTCTCAATGTAGCAACTAGCCTATGTGATAGAGAGGTAGAGAGGCAGTTAGTCAAAGGGTGAGATTTTTGATTTATTATGAGACTCCTTGTTGCAAGCTATTTTATTTAGGGGTATCAGATTAAAGGGGGCTGGATACAAACACTGCAGACAAACATTTGGACACTACTCCAAGTCTCCAAGCTCTATGGCTGTTTTGGTTGTTTCATTTAAAGAAGCAGTTCTTCAGCCTTTTCTCCATTTATCTTCTGATGTACCCATCCTTCAAAACACTACATAAAAAGGACTGATCCATCTTGATAATAATACCAGCAGAAATGATGAGGAGGCAGACGTCAACACCCCAGAGCCCTCAAGGACCCTGAGTCCCATTACATTTAGCCTTGTGGCTGTAGATGATAATAACAGGGAACAAAGAGCAACCTTCCTCGGATCCCTTTACCACTCAAGCCAGACCTTTCAATGCAAGAGGAGGCATCATTAGCACCAGGGAAATTTCTGTTGAACCCAAGTGCCTCACTACTTCACAACTGAAGACAGGACTTTTAAAATAAATAAAAGATTTCTCAGATTTCTTATTAGTAAAATAAAAATAAACTTTTTTTGGAGGAATTCCACCTCTCGGCTTTTTCCAGCTTTAAAGAATAATTCCATCAATATATCCACCTTCAACACTTATCCTCATAACAAACAATAAAACTATAAATAAACATAAAAAAAAATTAGCTGATAAATTTAATATTTGAGGGCAAAGGGTAGACTTTTCAAAATAGAGAACTTGTGTGTAAAACGGTTTCAAGGTAGACTTCATGATCATTTCCTGACACTCATCCAGCAGAGCTTCCCATTCTTAGAAGATAACGGCAGCCATCACTGGAGGCCTATTCCCTGCCAACATGAGATTGGATTTAATGAAGTCATGCCTATAACAGTGGACCTCATCACAATGCTGCTGGTTCTTTGTCAGGATATAATCCTATATGCTGAGCCGTAACAGCAAAATGTGTCTTTATCTGTGCTTTCTGCCACCATTGGAGTATTTGGCACAAAACAGCCTGGCTGGGTTAAATGGGACATACGTAACTGGCTGAGACGTTACGGCTGTGATAAAATCCTGTTAAGTAAAAGGAGCTTTCATAATACTGAAATTATGCTTCTCAATAACCGATTTTGAAAACAAAGCCATCACACTGAGGTTGCTTTGGAGCCTTTACATGTATTTTTTCAAAAGTAAAGATGCAACGAAACCACTTAGCTAAAATTAAGACTTTTTTTGGGACTGGGATCCCTTTGTAGACTTAGACCAGTAGAAATATTACCTTTAAAAAAATCAAAGTTAAACTTGTGATATTTCTGTCATCCAGTCCTTCTGGCTCTACATGGTGCTTTAAGAGAAAAGCAGACTAATTCAAACAGGCCATGGTTTTGTGCTCAATTTGAAACATATTCCAGGCCTCCTCCTTCTATTGTACCAATCTCTGTGTTTCCTAGCACCCTTCCTCCCCTTCCAGCTTTAGGTCTGGGCTAATTTGAAATCCCAGAGACAAAGGTTTCTTTCAGGCCTGCCAGTGTTTGCACAATGCCAGCCCCAGTGCCCAGGTTTTCTCCATTTGCCCCCAGTAACACACTGAACATCTAGTAAAGTGGGCCCCGGAAGGGTGCCGTTATCCCAAATACATGAGGCAATTTACACTTCAGGACTCTTAATCTGACTAATTAGAGCGAACTGGGTCCATTGCAGTGCAGCGGGGTGGTCACTGAGGCCAGAGCAGTACTGCTTTGTGTTTAAAATCCACCATGAAGGTATTAGTAATAAATATTATGGATTTAACAGGGATATAGTAACTGTAGAAAGCATCCATGTTTGAGTGGATGCTTGGCTGCAGGAAAGTGGATCAAAAGTTTGGTTTGGTAAGGTCACATCTGGCTTCCATAATACTGACCTCCACCAGCATCGGGGGGGCAGCAGCTGACCCAATTATTGCCGTATTTAGAGCTCTTCAGAACCTAAGTCTTTGGCAGGGGGATGCCTTTTTTAATTCCTTTCCTAATCTTAGTAAGAAGCACAGCTGACATCTGTTTCAAACAGTGACTCTGAAAACAGCAGTCAGTCCAGCAGCTCTCTTTGCACCACTAAGGAGGATTTTTTTCCCTTAATATTCATCTATTCCCTTATTAGGGACTTGACCTCAAAACAGAGCATGTAGCTAAATCTGCTCTGCATCAGCAGCCGGGTTTAACAATCTTATGGCAAGATAATTAAAACCAGAGAGAAAAGTAGATAAAGAAGTCCGTGTTGTGCAAATTTACAGGGAAATCGGATGGTGGCCTAAATGATCAATCCTAAAACTCTGAGATTTTTGATCATTGGCCAGTCAGTAAAAACGGAAACGCACATTGTTTTCCGATCAGTGAATGCTCCATATCTAAACTACCCCAGGATACTAAAACCGCACTCTTCAGTGTGGATACTGTGATCTAAAGAGAACAAATGTAATTTAGCTTTAATCATCGTCAATAAGTAAAACATGTTTGCACTTCATTCAGGCTGTAACGATGAAGGACGAGAGAAGATAAGATAATAAAAAGGCTGAATGGAGCAAAGGAAGTTTAGATAAAACAAGTCTGCTAATTAACTAACATAAACCATGTTAACCACAGAAACATCTGCTGCAATTTGCTAAAATTGTCTAAATATCAAGTCTGTAAACCGATCCATCAGATTCAAAAGGCTGAGATTAGAAGTTGGCCACAAGTTTTGATTGGTGCATCTAGAGCAAAACACCTGAATACCAAATCATAATGCAGCTATACTAAACAAAATAAAACACTCTACAGAGGGCAGTCTATTCCCTTCATTCGATTAAACTTGTCATTCGGTATACCTCCCAAAATCTCTTCCTTTTTGACGGTCCTGATGATGGCCAACCCTTGTTTTGACTTGAAGGAACATGGACCTCATCATCAAAGAGAAAACCAAATCTTCTCTTAAAGCTTGCCTCTCTGTTCTTCTCGTTTCATCCTTTCATCTCCTCCTGTCTCAGTGATCTAAAGCCAGCTTCTACAAACTTGTCAATGTAATTTCAGAGTCTGCTTCTCCTTTGCTAATATAATGTCATCATAACGTGCTCCACACAACTCCTGGCAAAGGCACTCAGCCCACGCTCTGAACTCTGCTGCTGTCTGCTTGAATGAGGTCAATTAGCTGTGAGTGTATGTAAATAGCAGCAGAGAGGAGGTCAGGCTTTGTCCAAAGTGGGGCGACCATAATGGCTTTCTGCATGATATTAGGATAAAGTTAGAGGAATGTGTGTTGAGGTTTACAGAGCTGGTTTTATTGAGCCTCAGATAAACACTGATGAGTTTGTTTTTTCTAAGGCAGATTAAATTAAATACCATCTCAGGTGTAACAGCAGAGGAGCACAATTTTCATGGTATGATTCCAACAACATAATTAATTTGGGATCGTGCCATCTTTGTAGTAACACAGACACATTTCCCATGGCTCAATTATTTTTTGTTATTACAGACACACCTTAACGGGCAAAAAAGGGTGGGGTGAACCAACTCAAATTCAAACCTGCCATGTTCCCACAATCATTTTAGTGTAATTAGTGTCATCAAAACATCTTAAGTCAGATCAAAGTGTATCTTAGCCATCATGTGCTAAAACAATTAACCCTGGACAGTTAGTACATTTATAAATACAGACGCTCCAAGTACGCTCTCTATCATCATTCAACTGGAACATTTCAAACCAATACATTTTGTCTCTGCTTCACATTAAACAGCATTAACAAACAACTTCTTTTTGACATATAACCATAAATAGACTAACATCAACATCCGCTATAATTGGATCCCAATGAGAGGATGTGAACAAAAACACAGAAGTAAACTGTTGCTATGGAGACTCTGACTCCAGAGATGTCCCTCCTTACTGTAGCTCTCCAACAGTGGATGTTATAGACTTTATTTTATATCTCTTACCATCGTCTGCATTTGCTGTGTGGCAAGACAGATGCCTTTTCAGTCGCTAGTTTTTTTTGCATTTTTTACTCCTCCTCTGACTGCAAAATTCTCTAAAGCTTGTATTGTTCACCAATATTAAAGATGAACACACATCTACCTTAACCCCTAACTCAAATAGCATGATTACCTTTCATATTTCAAAGAGTGGCTAAAAGAAATAAGCCTTGATGTCTCATTATAAGTCATAGCTACACCCCTGGGGAACAGGAAGGCATACATCCCTGTCTTAAGGCCCCTGGATTCTTTGATCAAAGTGGAAAAAGGTTAAATATTAATAAAAAGGCTTTGGTTAGTTATATTTTAAAGGACAGGTTATTAGAGCCAATAGGAGGTCCAGCTTTGATTCTGATGAAAACGATTTCATAGTGGGAATCCGTCTGCCTGAAAAATGTACTCATGAGAATTATTATTTTTTTTATTTTCTTGTGAGAGACTATGCATTTGCACAAAAATGTTGATTTAAATTCTTTTCATTTTAACCTAAGGCCTTGAACATACCAGTATATTTACCAGAAGGGTACTTGAATTTCCAACCATTAACAAAGGTGAAAACGAACTACAGGACAAAACTCAGGATGAGCTCCTATGCCATAATCTATTATTTCAACTATAAATTATGTTTTATCCTTAAAAGCAAAGACTAGATAATGTGTCTGGTACAGACTTTGTATCGCTCCTCTTTACCTCTTTCATTTCCTGGGAGATGGCAACAAGGCGTTCGTTCTCAGACTGGGTATTGGTCAGGATGTTGCGCGTCTGCCGCAGCTCATTCTGCAGCTCAAGAACTCTCTGCTCGTAATAGGCCTCCTTAAAAGCTGACTCCTGGATCAGAGACTCCTCCCGGCTTTCCCCATCTGCTGCCACCTTCCTGTGGTTGGTATAAGCTTGTCCAAATGCCTAAAAGAGCAGAAAAGAAGAAAAACAGGGTAGCTGTTTAGAAACTTTAGAGAGACCTCAAGTTATTTGCACAAATGACAATATGAGGCTCAGAAGCTAATGGAAGAAAAATTTTCTTCTGATTCAGCCTCCTTAGCTTGACACTGATCCTGTCTTTAGTAGTTCACTTGAGGACTTTAGAGCCATATCTATCAAAACACCCTGTGGAGATTATCGGTTAGGGTCCATCTGCGCTGCATCAGAGTGTCTTACCCACCAAATCCCCTCCCAGACCTTCCCTTTGCTGCAGGATGCAGCCCTCTCCTGCAGGTGCTCTGCAGGGACTCCACAGATGGAAAAAGCAAACAGACAATGTAGAGCAAATGGACTAGTGTCTAAGTAACCAAGAGGGCTGTTTTCTAACGCTCTAATACAGTAGCTTAGATCAAATGTCAAAAGGCAAAGGACCGTCATGTAATTTCAGATTGACGCATGAAAGAACCTCTTTTATATTATTAATATATTTTTAATGCGTTATCAGCCTGCAGGGCAGGAGCAAACCAGAAAAAGAGGCAGACCTTCATTACAGTAGAAACTAGGTTGGGTCACACACTCCTTTCACCAACTAATCACCTATCTGATACCTGATTTTATCTGTTTTTGGCTGAAAACATTTTTTCAATTTCTCTTTTAGCAGGTGTGTATTCAGTTACATGTAATATGATCTTATTTGCTTGCTGTGGACAGCCACCCCAAATCACTGCATGCGACAGACTGCTTCTAAGCATTAATCCCAGTGATTCCTTCTCCAGGAGCATTTCTAGTTTTATTTGTCCAACTGACCTACTTGCAGAAACATTTCCGCATTGGTAAAAGCAGTTCAATGCAGAACAGCAGATCAGAAAATAAAGTCCTGTGTAACATGATGAACCGATGGCTCACATTTCTACAGAAATTGAACATGGCAGAGCAGATTAAATCAAGCCAGGAATATTTTATCTCTGTTAAGCTTGGCACCATCTACAAGCAAATCCTTATCCACATAGCATCTAGAAGTTAACCATGACTTCAAAATACATTGTTGCAACTTGCTCAAAGAGGTAAATTATTTTTTTTATTATTATTATTTGTCTAGATTGTAATACCAATCTAATAATCTAAAAATTGTCCATTGTCGGTCAGGAGAAAAAACCTCCACATAGACATTCCACATACCATATGGATGAGGTTTATCACAGGTAATAGAACCATTTTATTTGAGTATTCAGTAAAGATTCAGAATAGATCCTCAGACAATTAGTACTTTTAACTGTGGATTAGAGCGTCTCCTAAATCTTTCCCCACTGTGCCAGGCGCCAGCGAAATCCAATCATTAATCAGCAGGAGGCTGTTTTTGATTAAAAAGTTATTAAGGAAACAGGATTGAACCAATCAAAATCAGGGGAATCCCATCATTTCAATCATGGGAGGGGGGGATCTTAGGGGACAATCCGTTCAATCTAAAGAGGGCTATCACTCAAACAAATGCAGCCCCCTGCCCAAACCCTACTGACCCACTGACTTTAATCTCAATTCCCAACATGATGAGTTTAGGTATAGTTTGAGGGCAGGTATACTGATGCATGTAGACAAGCCTACAATGAGCAGCCTGCTGAGTTTACAAAATTTCACCAGATGAATATTGTGTTTGTGTACATTAGTTGTCTGCTCACTGAAGTGTGATTTAAAACAAATCCATGAAAGGTTAAACATCGCCAAGGCCCTTTTTAGTTAGAGTAGAGTTCAAAGGCCAAAGTACAGTGTCAGTACAATCTTAAACCTTATATGACTGACGAGAAGAGCCACAAAACGAGTGAACTCTGATCCTGCTTTAATTTCCTCCACCTTCTCGAACTGGGATATTATGACTTCCTCAAACAATTTCCAACATCAGAAATAAGGATCTGTGCGTCTGGGTTATCCAGAAAAAACTCCTATTTGGGTGAACTGATAGAGACTATAAGGCGGAAGAAGCGTGTTGCTCTTTCTGTGTTTTTAGTTTCGATAAAGCCTGCTTTTGGCTTTGGTTTGTTTTATAGTGTTCGACTTAAAAACAAACAAAACAGAAAAACACAGCAACTTAACAAGTATTGTTATGACCATATTAGATCTAACAAAGGCATGTGCCTAAACACAGCAGGACTCGTGATACTGTTCATCTAATCGGAGCAGGGCCATGGTGTTCAAAAGATAGATCTAATGATTAAAGGGTGATACAAAGCAGGACACTGAGGTTTTGTTCAAGAAGATCTGCTCTGTGTTTATGCCCAACACCTTACATGGAAAAAGGAACGTACTGCAGGATAAACACAGACCACACTGTTTGCTGCTTGTTTTTCCAACACAGAGGCCTTCTGCTTATGATTCACTCGACCTGTGAGGCAAGTACACAGCAGGGGAGAGAGATGGGGGTCTTGCAGGTGAAAGTGAGATCAATAAATCTGTACTTAGCGGCATGCAGGATCTATTTTCGGGCTCGGGTGTTCCTGGATAATATTAAGGTTTTTTTAGCAGTAAGGGAAATTGTAAGGTTATAAAACACTGCAGACTCTGGATTTGGTGAACAAGCGAGAATAGACTTGAAAGCACCTAAGATCCAGTAATGATACATATAATCCAATGTGGTGTGAAATCTGTAAGCAGTCAGAAATGTGAAGAGCTTCAAAAACTGAGAAACAAATCCAAGCAGACCTATGCAAACACTTGGATTACCAAAGATGACTAAAATGTTTGGTCTCAAAACTCTAATGCCACAAATGAATGTTTGTTAGCGTCTTTAGACCAGTGTGTGGGCTGACTCTGCACCTCGATTATGAGTTTCCTCAGCAGAACTCTGGGGCTCTGAGAGCCTGCACTGAATGCTAAATACACTAATGTTTTGTGGTGTCGCCTGGTTCTGTTGCTCATACACAGATGGCTGGAGAGCGGAGGTCAATTTGGGATGCCATAGCAGTGATTCAGCTACCCCAATGGCTGATAGCTGGTTGGGTTCCTATTGTAAGCCACTGCAGAGGAAGAGAGGAGGAACAAGAGGCAAAAAAGGCAAATGCACAAACGGAAAGGAAGCTCCTGCCTCGTGAATCTCAGCTCACGTGGAGTCACACTTTATGATGATAAATACTCAATGCCTTGTTCTTCTCTTGGCTCTAAATTCACAGGCCACTGCAAATCCAGAAAGTTTAACACAAACTGCTCCGAGGTCTGTGTTAGTTCTATATTTAGCTGGCCATGTCTCTAGAGGTAGAGACTTTGTCATTTATATGTCTGGAGTTCAAAAGTTATTGTTTGAGACACATCAAAATGTAAGTTTGATTGCTGATCTGCCGTTTATGGAGAAAGTTTATACGCGTGATTCAGATTTAAGCAAATTGAAAATATTTTTAAGGCCTTCTTTCCCTTAGCAGTTCTTTAAACATGAGAAAAATGTAAATATAATTTACGTTTGCCATGAGTGCAGCTAGCATTACTAAAGAGGCAGGGTCAATGTTTATATTTTCAACAATGTGGAACCTTATATACATTTTTTTTTCAAAAAGATAAAACACAGAAACTTTGTGGCACTCTATTCAAACCTTCCTGTTACCTGCTGAAATACCTGCTCTCACTCACCATATTGGAGCCCAAATAAAAAGCAGATATGTATAGACATCTAAGAAAACATAATATATATTTTTAACTGGAAGGCAGGATCTCTATAATTCCTTTAATTTATTGTTAAAATAACACAATACTGAACATCTATAACTTTTTAGATTTATGTACTTAAAGGGCGCAGTAGAACTACCTGAGTTGTAAGTAATGTTCAAGTATATTAAAATACATACACTACAACCAACAAAATTAGGAAACATTATGCAATTAAAAGATGTTTAAAACAGTATTTGCAGCCATTACTGCAACTGGTTGGTGTTATTGTATGTTGGGTCAGTGTCTGGAAATTGGATTCTGGACCTTTTTAACTAACGAGTCACCAGTCAGAATCCATCAAGATCATTTTCAGCCACCAGTGGACTTATCTGTACTTTTCCACTCTGTTTATTAATGTTTTAATGAATATAAAATATGCAAACCTCCTCTATCAGCTGCCAGTTCTCAGCTTTTACATCACTGCTATTCATTTATTTTACACTCATGGTATATGTGCTATAATAAGAAGCATAGTAGCTAATCATGTATTTCTTTTTAAATTTGAGGATATAGAGAAAAAAACAACACAGATTTAATTTTATCTCTGACAGAAATGCGTAAAGGTTATTTCAACGTTCCACAGCCAGCACAAGCGATCAGAAATCCCAGAAAAACTGTCACCGATCAGACATATCGTATTTTTGACCCTTTTTTTTTTCACTGTGGGGTGAGAGAATGCTAACCAGGGAGGCAGGGATGGTTCCTGGCACACAGCCACTGGTACTCTGCTAAGTGCAGAGCCATTGGGCTATTATTCGCACAGGCCTGGGCAATTTCACAGACTTATCGCATATACACTCACATCCTATTTACAATTCAAGCAGTGCATGCTTGATTCTCCATCACCTGCTGTTTTCATGCTAATGCTTTTACTCAAACCCATCTGTGGAGAATGAGAAGGGGATGAGAGCCCACCACGGCCTCCACCAGCACTGCAAGCACTTCATGCTTTAAATAGAAATAGAATGGGGGTGTGTATGCCGGTGGCAACGATTGCTTAAAAACAC
The DNA here is from genome assembly GCF_000732505.1 of Cyprinodon variegatus. Lineage (NCBI taxonomy): Eukaryota > Metazoa > Chordata > Actinopteri > Cyprinodontiformes > Cyprinodontidae > Cyprinodon > Cyprinodon variegatus. The sequence goes on from NW_015150661.1 coordinate 217,428, forward strand.
AGACAACAAGATGGCAGAGGTCAGAAGAAAAGGTTGAAAAAAATGATTTTGCCAAAAGCAGACAGCAATCTTGAACAACAAGCTTGAAAAACAACCAGGAAGCTGTAGGGGCTGTGCAGAGCTATGGGTAGAAAAAAAGAGAGAAATCTTATGGGAAAGTAGACATACAGTAAAATAAATGCATACCTGCATTAGTGCATTCCCTGTCCTACATGCCGTGCACTAATAACACTCATGAGGCTCATTAGAAAGCCCAAATGAAAGGCAGATCCCCAACCAGAGAAATATAAAAATCAGATAATTGGGCTGCAGGAGCTCAGTGATGCACAGCTGCTACAAAAATTCCCCCTGCTTATAGAAGCCTATAATATTTCAGCACTATTTAATATTTCCAGCAGGAAAGGGAACATCTGATGTTTTATTCAAACCCCAGCAAGGTTGACATTCAGAAGGCAGGATTAGAGATACTGAGTGAAGTGATCCTTTGGTAAGACCAGACATCATGTTCAGCCACAATGCTTTGCTTTTTAATGAAGGCTGGATTGCGGGGAAAATAAATCTTCAAAGATGAACTACCTGCAAGTCCAAGGAAATACTGTCAGTAAAGTGCTGTTCCTCTGTTATTACAGAGTAAAAATAGTCATTAAGGCCACAGCAGTAAGCTAAGGAATCTGTGTCATTTACTCAGCCTTCTAGCTGGTTATTTGTGACTAAAAATCCCTTTGTTGGTGAGATTATATTATGTGTATGTGGACACACAAGAAGCAAAGAGTTTGGTTGACTAGGAAACAAGGAATTTTCTACGTTTCTCTGCTACAACAAAATTGTAAACTGTTTCTTTAATTATTTAACATTAACAATCATTTAATAATAAAAAGGAAGCATCTGTTTATTTCTGAATCTATTGTTCAGCTTCAACTGTATGAAGGAAGAAAAAAAAAAGCCTGCAGGGTCTCAGGAGGGCGGCAAGAATTCAATAGGCTTCCCATTTCACCCGTACGTCGGTGTCAGAGCTGGACTCTGGTTTCTTTATCTCAGGATGCTCTAACAGTACCAGCTTGGAGTATTCACAACCTCAGTCATTTGCAATGCAAAAGGAGCCTTATCTGAGCCTGCCTGTAATCTGCCTGCCTGCCGCTTCCCCTTTCTGCTAGGCAATCTGTCTGGATGAGATCTCCCAGGTCCACGCGCCCGCACCCCAGGGGAGTGGGAGTCGTTATGGTTACAAGGCCAATTACAGTGATAGAGCGTGGGGCGGCCAGTAAAGGCGAAGGCTGTGCAGATGGCTGGTGGTAGCCCTCACCAATACAGCCATTTCTCTCCAATCAGAGATCTGGTTGAACAACTTATACACTGCTCTTTGATTGGTTTAATTATTTCAACCTTTTAATTAGGTAAAAAACAAAAAAATCATTAAATCAGATGGATTTTTTTTTCCTGGATAGGCCTTTAGACTTCTTCCACCAAATGTCTGCTCACTGCTCAAACCCTCACATGCTTTCCTTTTAAAAAGCCTAATACTCTGAAGGACAGAAATGATCAACAAGAACGTAGCTGAAGTCATGTGTATACATAAATATGGATGACGTCTCTGTACATCTTATAGGTTCATTTTTGCCAGACTAGGGGTTTGGTCTGAACGGAGAGAAGTGCAGACTTAATTATAAAGTCCCTTATTATTACATATAAAAAACTAACGCTCTTCTCCCATCCTTTTAAATTTTAAGGTAATTGTGAGGAATTTTTGGATCAATTCTACTAGGGCTGGGCAGTTTCAATATAAATGCAATTTAACAAAACGCCAATTTTAAATTGCAGAGGCACAGATTTTTTATCAGACTATATTTAACAAGAGCAAGAAACTAAATTTCTTTCTTGAGCCCTTTGGGTGGTGGTTAAACGCTTGAAGTGGGTTTTTCTCTGCAAAGAAAGATAGAGAGATTTGCAGATAGCATGCAGATGCATCCATACAAGTAAAAGTAAACACTTTTTCCACACAGTGGTTGCAGTAAGGTCCTGTAACAATGGACACTCAAAGAAAGCCAAAAGCCTATGATTAAACAACTACAAGCTTGGGGTTTGTGAAAATCGAAAGGAAAATTGAAATAAAACGCAATTATTAGTCATGATAAAGGCATCCTTCACTTTTCCATCATCTACATCCCGATAGGTTGTGTTAGAGCCCTGTTCAAACTCAAAACAGCGAGCATACATTTTTGAATTCTCGTGTTCCTGTCATTAGTCAGGTGGCCAAATGTCTCATGTTAATCTGCGGGGAACTAGGCGGCTCAGAGACAGTTTATGCAAGAGCAAAATAAAAAGGTCAGCATAATAAAGGCACCTAACAATCTGTTTCATGCAATTAAACTAGAGATCCAGTTTTTCCCGATCCACTCCGATACCTGGACTGAGTTTATCGGCCAATACTGATCCGATTAAACAATTGAACACATTTTGCAAAGTGAAAGTTTTAGCCTTGACATAATGGTAAAAAAGATAACAAATTAACCTAAATATAAAAGTAAAAGAAAATCCACAAAAAGAAATAAAAGCTCTATGTAAAGTGCACTTGATTAGATCTCTGATATCCTATATCAGATCACAAATATTCGATCCAGCTAATTAGTTCATATTAGAGCTGATATGATCCTGGTAGCGAATTGGTGCATCTCTAAAAAAAACAAAAAAAGTATTACAATCTGCCATTGTACCTGGTAATGCCCTCAGAATCGAGTTCTTCATGCAGCTCAGGCTGCATAAATAACTGTATTGAATTAATTTTCCCAAAATGATTTTTGTCCACGGTTGGATCATTGGCTGAACTCGATTATCCTAAAAACACATTAAAACTCTAACTTTACTTGGCTGCTTTTTACAGCAGTCATCATGACATATAATAATAAATATATATCAAATGAAAATATCCCACTATACCTGTCAGTAACAAAAAACAAACACATTCAATATAGTTAGTTGCAACAACTGCAACAACAGCTGCCTTTTCTCCACTAACAGAATCAAATTTCCACTGAGTTCAGGAATTAGGTTATCAGAAATTTGCATTAGGATTTTATTATTTTCAACACTCAATGCATCCGTTATCTACCTTCCATCTGTGTCAGGTGTGAGATTCCATCCAACAGCATAAATATATTAGTGGTATCCAACTGTGCATTCATGGCAGGTGGATAAAGCTGCAAACAAACACTGCAATGCCAGTGCACACACTGTTACTGTGAAGCTGCTCTAGTTTGCAGCCCTTACTTTGTAGCCAATGCATGGTTAAGGACTCTTGGTCTCTTTAGCGGATTGTTGAATACTTTGTCTTTGTGAAGTAAAAGCAAAGCTAGATAGTCCCAGATTTCAACTCTTTTAGCCAGCTGACAGAGTATCCCTCATTTGTCTCCCATATATACCGTATATAAAAAACAAGCTGGTTCCCACAGGAAGCCCATGCACTCCCTCCCTCCAAACAGATTTCCTCTCTCTATCTGCTTTTCTCAAGGACCCCTGTGAGTTTGGCAAACCTCCAAATCACATTCCCACCTCCTTCACATCTCCAGCTTCAGATTCTAATGTGACATCCAGCTTCCTGCCTCCCTTCTTCCCTCCCATCTACTCCTTCTCTTCTGAAAAGCAAAGCCTTCAATTTTCAGAGTGAGGGCCCAATGAGAGTGAGGTATTGCAAACTGTAATGGGGGAACCAGACCGAGTAGCCTATTTACAAAAGGGGGCCTGGTCCAAGAGCAGAGGGGTGAGGGGGGGAGGTGGCGGAGGAGTAACGAGAGGAAGGAATGTAGAAATGCTGCTGTTCTCTGATTGCACAGTGGTGTTAAAGCAAGACGGAGCCCCAGGGCGATTGGACAGCCCTGGAAATTGGGTTTACTTATGTTTGAATAGATGATCTATTAAAAGCAGGCTGTGCTTCAGAAAAATCAGTGGCTGTTTAATTACTTGACGTGACACGGGAGACATCACTCTGCTAGTCGGAGCATAAAAGCCATGATTGAGCAAGGCTGAACGAGTCCGGGCCAAGCAGGAATGTAATCATATCATCAAAAGGGGAACATCTGTCTTCAGTTGATCTTATTATCTACTGTTTCAAATTAGAGGGCACACCAAGATATGTGGAAGCAGAAAATGCAGACTAAACTCCTGTTTAGTGGTGGGGCCATATGGGTGGAGCATGTTAAAGCCTTCAGATGTGTATATCTGACGGTGGGGTGGGGCACAGGCCATCTGTCTACAAGAGCCAACCCCAAGTTTGTTTCTTTAGGTCATGCACATGGAGCGTGCACTAGCATATCTTAACAGTTCACTGTTCAATTTTAAAATAACCTTCGGCGGCTGCATTCAGCATGGGCCACAGGTTAGATCAGTTCCACAATATTATTATTCTACCTCCATTTAAATAATAAAACCATAATGAGGAGCCTTGCTTAATGAACCAGATGCGGTCACTTCCTTCAATCCACTGAAAAAAATACCCGGAAAGATAAAGGGTCATATTTCATATGCTTCCTCTCGGCTAAAAACAGGATTTTACAAGTAAACAGGATGAAGAGCTGGGGGAAGGGGAGACCAGCTTCCACTTGTTTTCAATAGCAGGAAGAAAAAAGATTTGATGGAGACCTTGAGATTGAGATAAGATTGAATCAAACAAGGCTGGAAACAATCACTGAAGGTCCCCTACATGTTCCTCATGAGGGAACATTCTGCCAATCATGCTGCTTTGAATCTGCAGCGAAGAAGATAAAGTCTGTTGGAGACCTCAGACAAACAAAAAAAAAATCCTGTGGGCTTTATCTAGAGGAGGATGAAGGCAGGATTCCTAACAAACAGAATCACCAACCAACCCACATCTCATTATTTAAGCCTTTTATTTTAAACAGTGACTGAAATAAGCATTTCTTTATTGTTTAGAAATGTAATCATATAATATACTTTTCAGTAAATATCATTATAATTAAGGGTTATTTTATAGCATGAAATTTCATACCACCTATTTGGCATTAATGTAAAGGTAAAACAATAAGAGGAACAAAGAGAAGATCAGGGTTATTAGCTGGTGAAATTATAATCGGATGTACAAAAGACAGCGAGACACTGATGCTTATGGGAGACTAAGGATAAGTAAGTATTGTGTTCAGTGACACTTCCTTCTTTGTCAGATTACAGTTTAGAAGAAGGAAAACAAGAGACTGACCTTTGTCTGAGTGGACCGTGGTGTATTGTGTAAGGCATAGTCACTGCCATGACCTCATCCGCTGCTTTTAGCCTGGATTCCTGCCTTATCCGCTCCTAGTCTTCAGTAAATGGATTATAGTAACAGAATCACGACCCCGCAGGCCTTCAACAAAGCTTCTCTACAATACATGAACAATCGACTTTATAGAAATAGAATCTGACTACTTTATGTTCTTTGCATACTTTGGCATATCTGTATGGTAGCAAAAAGAGACTTCCTTGCAGTTTGATGTTAGCTTGATGAACTTTTCAAAAAAATGTTGCAAGATATTTTTGCAGAAGTAAAAGTTCAGAGCGGGAACCAGAATGAAAATAAATAAATCACAGCTTGAAGACTTCATGTGACTTGGACTTTTTTATCATGATGTAACAGAGGTTTGGACTATGGTTTATATCTCTGAACTCTTGTCATTATCAGTGTATGCAGCACGTAATCAGTGCAATTGTACTATTAATGGACCTTTTACACCAAGTCTTTGGAATGCGGTTAAATGTAACAGTCCAGTTTCTCAAGTAGAAAAAGAAGATTAAAAATGTCTTATGAACATACATGGAGTAGTGAAGAGGTGCTGCTGTACAGCAACATTTAAACCGCAAAGCAGCAACAGAAACCCCATGAGACAGACTTCTTTCTTCTAACATTTTTATTTTTCTCAATCACCACCAAATCTTTTCAAAAAATCCATTCCATCTGCATGATGATGTTTGGCCCACTCTTAAAACCTCTGTGCGAAAGCAAACCTGGCAGCAGAAGGAGTGAATTTTCTCACTTTCACAAGGAACCAATGCCTGGACCAGACCAGCAGTGTGAATGCACCCTTAGATTTAGATGCTTCTAATACTACCATAAGAAAACAGCTATCTCTGGCATAACTTGTTACTTTAACTACCATTTATTCTTTTGGCACATAAGAAAAATACTCAAACTTTATTTTGGCTGAGAGAAAGATCCACTGAAGAAAAGAACGGTTATTGTGTTTATTTTCCCATTGCTTTTTACCCAAGACTAATTGATCCTCTACATATATTACTCAAAGCAGATCTAAAGAGGCATTCACTAAGGTATGGAGCACACCGGCTTCCATAAACAAAGTTTTCAGCGTAAACTTGACCTTAGTTTGAACTGGATGTTTGCTGGTGGTATTCTGTTTATTAGATGAGCTTTTAAAATCATTCTGGATTATGGCTGGACCATTACACCTAAACTAAGTGGAGTAAATCTTTCATCGCTCTATGACACCATATGTCTATAAAAGTGGAATGTGAGGATAAGCCCCAAGGACGCAGAGGAAATTATTTTTTAAGATAAAGTGTTTTTTTTTTTACTGAGACTGCACAGATTATTGTGGTTACCACTGCAGTAGGGTAATGGATCAGAAGTGGGAGACTGGAGCCCCTATAAGCATTATGTCAAAAAGCAACTAGCTGTATCTGGCTATAGAGGCTGCTAATAAGTGTGGTTGGGCCTGGCAGACTCCCAGATTGCAGTAAGCCCTGCACATAGCGGCTGGGATTCATCCTCTTATGTCCAGAGGGTAGGGGATTTGGGACTTTATTTAGGGCCATTTAGAAAAGATTACCCCTTAACTGCAGCCTTTCTCTCTGGAAAAATAAAATCATGCATACAAGACAAGATCAGGCAGCCAGAAACAATGGTGGAAGCATCGGTCTGGATACAGAAGCACGACTGGGAACAGAGAAAAAGCTGATAGTCCGTCAGGAGAAAGAAGTAAAAGAGAAAACCAAAAACAGAGTTGTCGAGCATTGTTTGTTGTTACAGTTCCACAAAAGGAGAGTGACTTTATTTAAACTTCAAATATAGTCCAGATGGTTTTCTTTCCTTCTTGCATTTTCCGCTGACATCCAATCACCCTACAACCCATTCAACATCACAGACAGACCTCAGAGTCAGCTGTCTTTGTTAGGGATTCTTACCCTTTAATGGTTTCCCATTTCAAAAGGGACTGTAAAGCAGACAAACCTTTCAAATATAGCCACAATGGAACAACTCTCTCAATATTCCTTTTGTCACATATGGTCCTCTCCTCCCATTTACCCATCTCTACATCTGTGACACTGGGGACCAGTTAGCACCAATGGGCTACAGGCAAAGAGACAAAAAGGCTGTGGGCCTGTCTTGGCTTCATGATACTTAGTGTTTGTCTGGTTGAACCCAACAATGCATCGCACAGCTGCTGCTTTACTGACTGGACAACAGAAATGAAGGGGAGGTTAGAAGAAAAGAGAGACTGACTGTTTGGGTCTCGGGTACATGACGATGTACAAGCAAAGTGAAAGCTTTTGTTTAAGTTGGACTCTGTAGGCTGAATGGAACCAGGAGGAGAGAAATGAGAAGAAATGAGCAAAAAAAAAAAAAAACAAGACTGAGGCACATATAATAGCCCTTTGTCTTTATGTGAAGATGATGTCTTTGGGACCGCAGTGTTTATCTGATGAGATTCCGAACTGACGACATCAGCTTAAGAAAAGCTTAGATCCTCAGAGCAGAGGACAAAAACATCCCCACTTCATTACCCCTACACAACCTCTTAACTAGCTGTTAACCTGTACCAATGCAGCATTTTGATTATTACAGTTTGCATTTTGGGAAAAGTTTGATATTTACCCTTTCTTCTTCTTAAAAGACATTTAGCAGTTCTATCTAAGCCAGGCATACACTGTATGATTTTTGTTCTTTTCAGGCTGATTCTCCAGTCGTGCTAGAATTTTTTGGATCGGTCCAAGTTTCAGCCTCATCCAGCGTCGTGTAGTATACAAGGGGAATTGAGAGGCAATCAGCCTCTCGCGACCACCTCCCGATCAGGAATTATAACGTCAGGAGAAAATCAAATATTTTGCAAAATCTGTTGAAGCAGAGCTACAAGAATCTATAAGCCGATTTAAGAGGAACCTCATGCACTGTACATGTGCAAAAAAAAAAAGAAAAGGAGTTCTTCTTCCAGACTGACCACTCCAACCAGCAGCATCTCTGGTGCAGAGTCCGACTTGTGGTTTTTTGATGTGCAGAGTGAGCAGTTAGATCGCATCAGAGTGTCGAGCCTCACAATGTAAGAACATGCATCACGAGCTGGGAACTTTTAAACTTTGCGGTTTCGTCATACAGTTTGAGCTGTAGCTGAGTACAACGATTGAAAATATCGTACAGTGTATGCCCAGTTTTAGGGATTTGGGGCATTTTAACTCTTGTTTGCTTTGATCTAAACCAGTCTTGTGTGTTTTGATGCGTTCTTCCTCAGGAACAGGAAGAGATAAATCTCTGTTCCTGCTTAAAGTCTTCTGCAGATTCTAACCAGTTTTTTCCCCAAAAAAACTATCTGGTACATGTTCTCTAAATCTTCCTACCAACTACAACCAGGTTCTGCATCCCTGCTAACAACACAAAAAAAGTATCCCCACAGCATGATTCTGCCATCACCGTGCTTCATTGTGGGGATGGTGTGTTCAGACTGATGTGGAGAGTTAACTTTTCTATCTAAGTGTTTTGCCTGAATAATCTGTTAAATGCTCTCCTTGCCTCTCAGTTCAGTGAAACGGTGAACAGGAGAGTTTCAAAGCTTGGTTCAGGGGTGCTGGCGATGCTGTGTTTATGTTTCGGTTTCTGTGCTTTTTATGTAAAGATATAATAGAAAATAGGGCTAAATAAAATACCAATGCATATCACACTATTCAGATTTGACTTTAAAGAAATATTGAAAACATTACATGAGTATGAAACTATTAGAAAGCAGAGAAAAGTCTTAGGTTTTTCACAGTCTATGCCTTCAAACAGAGCACAGAATCATAATGAGCATCAGGCAGCAGGGGGGGGATCTCTCTGTCAGAATGCTGCAGTGGGTCTGCACTACAGAGCCACAGGCGGTGGCATGACATGCAGCCACACAACTGCACTGCTCTAAATAAAGTAGAAAGCAAAGGACGGACTAGTGGATTCCAAGCAAGAAGCAGCATTTTACTAATGTATGCAAATAATCCAGAAGCAAATAATAGACCATGTTACAGGGAAAAACAGACAAAATCATAAAAAATATTCAGAAAAGCTTAAATAAAAGTCAACCTAATACGGTACATCTACACTAATGGTGTTACTTCAGAATGTAGCTAGAAACACAGCAGCACCTGCTGAAGAGGCATAACTGCTTCTGGAAGCAAACCATGGAGGATAGCTGTTACTAAGCAACAGCAAAGCACAGCATTCCTCCATCTTCCTGCCTCTAGAGCAGCAAGGAGGGGGGCAGGGGGGGCGTGGTATGGAAGTACAAGTGGAATTTGGCCAAGAGGCTGAAAACTGGCTATTCATTCGTAGTTTGCTCACTGTCCTATTGATTTCTTGCCATTTCTCTCTACGAGAAAGCAGAGAGGTATGTTGGTATTTCTAAACAGTATGGAGAGTCCTTAATGATTTACTTTGTGAGCCAAAGTTTACAGTTTCTCCATGGGATCGGGTGTTAAGCAACTCATTGAGTATTCCTTTGAAAAGGAGGGGTTTGTTCCCAATATTGTGCGTGAGTAAAGGTCATGTGTGCACACAGCAAAGCACGACGTTTACACCTGGCTGAAGGTTTTACTATCCAGGGTGCTTTTGTCACAGCTGCAGAAAGAGAGCATCACATTGGAGAATGTAAAGTGGCTGGGAGGATGAGGCTGTTTTAAGCTTTCACCAAAATCTGAAATCGGAAGATATAGTTCAACTTCCTGTTTTTATTTGGGGGGGATTTTTGTGCTTCCAGTGTGATAACATCATTTTCTGCCCTTCATGGTTGAACTTAACCAGGATAAGGCATCAAAGAGTTGAGCTCCTGCAAGTTAAAATCAGATCTCCACCCAGCACAACCCCACCCAAAGGCAAAAGATAGAAAATCTCTGCCAGGGCTCTTGGCAAACGACTGAATTTTATAAACCACATAGACAGACGGATGGCGGATGGATGGATACTTTAGATTGTTCATGATATTTTCATGACGCGTTTTGCAGAAAAAAGGAAATAATCTAATTAAAACAGTCATGGTTAAACTCTTCAGACTGCCTCTGAGCAGGTTTCTCTATCCCAAGCTTTTCACTGTAGCTCTTCTGTAACAGAGGGAGGCATTTATGCCAAGAAAAAACTTGGGAAAGTTGTGCTGCAGCAGCTGAAATAGTAAAAAAAAAACCCACATCCTCCAGAGAGAGGGCCAGCGGAAGACTGAGAACAGCAGCTGGAAAACAGTCCTAAGAGGAGATGAGCAGATTTCTGGCAAAAAAAAGTAAGACGGTGAAGTAAGCTTTAACTTCAGCCATCGTAAGGACACAGGGGGAATGAGCACATCAGACGAGGATATGAGCAACCATGAGTTACCCAGTGGTTTCAAATCTGGAATCTGCTTTTTTTTTTTTGGTTTTCTTTTTTTCTTCGTGTGCTGTGAGAAGAGATCCACAGCACACTTCTTCCCATCTGAATAACAACCCAGTGACAAATCGCTGCTGGAAGAAGAAAACTAGAAGCAGCATGATTCGACAGAGGAAAATAAGTAAAGCTATTGTCCAGGAAAAAAACAGACACATCCTTTATCTGACTCCTCAGGCCCTTATTAACCAGGCCGCTCAACATTCTTTCCATTCCCTAAGGGTCGTAACTCTGCTGGCGTCAGCTGTTGGCCGTTCACTTCTAAGCGGGAAGGTTCAAAATTCAAACATGCTCCCGCCTTTCTCAACGGAACCAGAATTTCTTGTTTCCAAAGCCCCAGCAAGCTCAGAAGACTGTCTAACTGACATTTTAAGACAGATCTAACATCCACAACCTTGAAATTCAAATTAAAGTGAGTAATGCAAACCCTCTAGCAGTGGCTACAGTGATAAATCTAGATAACAACATTTTATGACATTGAAGTAGAGATTAACATGATTTCAATCCATTTACCTAGAACAGAAAAATAGAAATCATCCCAATCGCTAGTAAAACATATTTCTTATACTTTTAATTATTTCATATTAAAATAAACATGTTTGTTTAAACTCGGATCTAGAAATTTATGTATAAAATACACTACTAAATCAATTAATAGGTTTCAGTTGCCCATTATGCAGCAGAGAGCAAGAAAATATTTCAGAGCAACCAAATTTGACAGCTGCCTAAAAATGCATGGCTCTTCTTTAAGCCATCTGACTGGAAGTGTGCAGCAACATATAAAGTCCCTGTTCAATGCAGTGATTAATAATAATAATAAAGAATTCAGGTTTCCCAGGGAATTATTCAGCATAAAAGGAGGAGAAAATGAGCTGCAGGTTCTTTTATGGAGACAGAGCTCTACATTCAGCAGAAAACATAAAAAACAAAATGTTTTTAATGCATTAAATCAAACACCGCATCCAACTGATTGGTGCATATACTCCTCTGAAGCTGTTAAACATCTTTATACCAGTAACCTGCCCACGCCTTGCACAGAACTCTGCCCATTTTATTGATTCCACCTCAACACTTGGCAAATCTTCTCATGATGATTAAAGAGCAGACTGTAGGAACATAGAAGGCTTATCTGCAAGCCAGAACTGAAATCAAGGAGCTGCATCAATAAATAAAGGTGGCAGTGCAGTGGGGACTCCCTGAACATGGAGGGGGAGGGTGGAAGCATCCCTGCCTCCTCATGCAGTCTTGACCTTGCAGAATGATTTTCATGTAAATTTAAAAATGAACTGTATCCCTCTATCACACACCTATATATATGTAATGAAGCTGCCATAATATATTAAGAGGGGATCAGGGCTATTTTCTACCTCTTTCAGTAGGTCCATCTCCTGTCTGACAGCCTCATACTCCATCTCCAGGTCGTCGTACTGCTGCTTGAGCTGCTGCTTCTCCTCCAGCACCGCCAGCCCGTACTCCGCCGCCTGGATCTTCTCGCTGGTGGTCTCGCTCAGTTCCCGGGAAAGACGCTCGACCTCGGCCCGCAGCCACTCCGGCCCGGCCTCCAGCAGCGTGGCTGCGGGGTATCCCTGCTCCTCTGCGGACATCATATCTACAGCTGAGCTGCGAACAGAAGACGTAGGGCCGGTGTAACCTTGAAGAAAGAAGCAGCGCCGGCTCAAATTCGTCTGTTTTTAGATTGCATGGTTATAGTTTGGCTTCTTTGGTCATGTAGTTTCTTTGTTTTGTTTTCTTATGCCTTTTTTTCTTCTGTTATCTCTTATAGACGCTCCATCATCGTTGCTCCGAGGCTTCTTTCGCCTCTCCACCGGCTTGTCAGAGTGATTGAGCCGGGGACTGAGTCAGAGGATCAATTGCCAGCACGGAGCCGGAAGAATACTAAAGTGTTTCCTCTTTTCAAAATAAGAGCATGTTTGGCAAAGAGACTGAATTTTAGTAAATAGATATGAAAGAAATGAGACAAAAATAACCATCTAAAATGTGATTGGCAATTGGTTAAAACCTTTACAAACAGAAATATTATTTATAAAGTGGTTTAGAATGACCTTAAATACATGACATTTTTAATTACAATCTTTAACTTTAAACAGAATTTAACACTGGAATACAATGAGGGTTTTTATGCATCCATGTTATACATTGAATTGTTAAATAAAAAATAGATAAATAGTATAATAGTAATAATAAATAAATTGTTTCCATTTTAAAATCTAAAGTGTAGAGAACAGCAATTGTTGAGTTTGGTTTACAGACAATTTCCTGATTCACATATTTTATATAAGATAACTGACCATTTTTTATTAGTTTTTTTCTTTCATTTTTCATGGCTTGGACAACATGAAAAACAATATGCAGTTTATAAATGTTTTAAATCAGGTTGGGTCTGGAGTAGCTAATCCGTGACCTCTGACAGAGACCATCTCCTTCAGCTTCAAGTCCTGCAAATGAATCCACTCAGACAGCAGAATAGACGGATCAGTGCAAATATTAGCTACATTTAATATTATGAATTCATATCCTCAAATGGTGCAAAAGTGGTGGCAAGAAAACACCTCCTGGCCTCAAAATACTTATTCTAAAATAAGAGCACAACTTCAGTTTTAGCTTCTTTTTCTTTTCTTTTTTTTCAAAACTCATTGAACTGTCAATATTAAAACCAAAATCCAGAGCTGGGCAGAGTACCACAAATTTTACTTATGTGAAATGAGCACTACTTAATATATTTTTACTCAAGTAAAAGTAGCCTTTGAAGAAGTTACTCAAGTAAGAGTAACTAAAAAGTAAATAGGCTACTAGTAACTGACTACTATTTACTACCAATTATCAATACAACTGATTTCAAATATTTTAGTTATAAAAATGTAAAAATCAATAGTTATAGTAACCCCTTGCGACCCCAACTGGGATTAAACATGAGGGAAATTGGATAGATGGATAGTTACAGTATGTAGTATAGGTGAAACTACAGTACAGTTATCACTGTATTATCACTCAACCTCCAAATGGCACAGTAGACTCAGCTGATGGAAAATAAAATTTAACCAATAAGCCTGGAGTACACAAAAGAAGAAAGTGTCTCTCATGCAAGGTTGTAACTTTGTAATGAAAGTTGGTGGGGACAATCTAAGGATGGCGGCTGATCGACCTACAGTTACTCCACACAAACGCTTTCAATAGGGTTTGTATTTTCCAAAAATGAGCTCAAACATATATTTATTGAATGCTTTCCTATTGTTGAGAACACAAAATAACCAAAATACACTGATATTTATAGGTGGTTAGACATTAATGTATATAAAAAAGAATGAATAAAAGCCGATTCCGATGCCAACAGTAACACATCAGGCCTCCCTAGTATGCAAACAATTTCAGTTTCATTCATCCATCAATCCATCCAGAAAAATGTGGATGTATTGATGGATGTTTTTCCTTTCAGCTACATCAGTGATTATCTTCTTTCAAAAGCAGCAAAATCAAATTTATAAAATTTTGTCCCACATATTGCTGAGAGCCAAAGTCTATGTATTTAATTTTTTTTTTTAACTTTTTAAAAAAAAAAACATCTTTGCTTTATTTTGAAATCGACGATTCTCTCTTTCCGACATTTCCGTTAGCTTGTTGACAACTTACCAAAATGAGACGTCACCCACGCAATCAGCTGGAAAAGAGTCCACCCACCCCACACCTCTTTGCAAGGCTTCTCGGGAATTGTAGTTCTTATGCCTGTTAAAGTGACTCGCATGTCACCCGTATGGACTCACTTCCCACAAGGCAGTTAGGACTTGCTTATGTGGAGCGCGGAAATCTTCATTCTGAAACGCCTTTTGTCGCAGAAGGACCAGCAGACTCCTTCTGCAGCAGTAAAGAAATGGACCTTTGCTGCCCTCTGCTGGAGAGTATTTTAGTACTTCAAAGTAAATCTAATGGTGACCAACAATAGGGACCATTGAATAAAAATGTCAAATTAATCGATGCGTATGTTGTAATTTTAATACAGTTTTTCAATGATTTCTTGAGATATTTTAATTGTTTAAAAAAAGAGAGAGATTTATATAGTTAAGTCAATATTCTATCTTGCTGAGAATTGGTATTAGAAACTGCTGTACAGGTTAACTGATCATATAGTTTAAAAGCTGTACTTTCAGTTTAAATTATTTCATCAACCTAGATACAAAATTGCCATTTGTAATGCATAAATAACTTTTTAATACACATTTTTTTTATATAACAAGACTAACTAAAATAAATAAATTATCTGCTGCAACATAGGACCAAAAATCTGTTAGCT
>NW_015150661.1:232675-265781 GCF_000732505.1 Cyprinodon variegatus
TGTAAAACAATATATCAAGTTTAAGACCTCTTTTGGCAACAGAACCAGAAGTCCAACCGAAACAGCACTGCCATCCATTTGCAAATGCATAGGCAAAGCAAAAAAATGATTGAAAATTATTTTTCCACATAAATCTGTCGTTATACTGTATATATATATATATATATATATATATATATATATATATATATATATATATATATATATATATATATATATATATATATAAAAGAAGAGAGCAGAGGTTTACCTTTGAGAGGGAAACTGACCATAAACACTTCAGTCAAAGTTAAGAATCTTATTAGGATTCTCTGGGAAGACTTGAAAGCATGATGTTCCTAGATGCTTCTGTCCAAGCTGGCTGAACTTTAGCTAATTCCCAACAAAGAAAGCAATCTGCAGAAATATCAGTTTCTATGAGTTCCTTTGAGGAACTATTATTTCTAGAGACATACCCTTATATTTTGAGGAAACAAAGAAAGCATGCATATTTCTTCCCCCTCACAGTTATGCGATGCTTTGTGCTGCTCAGTCAAATAAAATAGTTATAATCAAAGATTTGAGCTGTGACTGGATGCCCTCTGGACTCAGTGCAGATCCTTCCTCCCAGTGCAGATCCTTCCTCCCAGCAGCTCTAAAACTTTATAACTATCACTGTTCCCAATAACCTCAATTAGTTGTTACATTCATGCTGATTTTGCACAGTTTCTGTCTTTGTCGGTTAAATAACATACTGCTGTCATTTTGCACATCTCTGATTTTGCTGCTATTTTCAAATATGACCATAGCTATATATTGATTATTTATTATCCAGGTGCACAGTTTTATATTGTTAAAACTCTTTACAGTACAGTATTTTATTATTTATCTTTTAACTCTTCACTATCATGTTTTTCTTATACATTTTTCTAAGGTCCACATTTATGTGGCAATTTTTTTCTATAATCTTTTTGCTGCCTAAACACAAGAATTTCCCCATTGTGGGACGATAAAGGGATTTTCTATTCTATTCTAATCTATTCTCAATTATTCTCATCTATTCTCATCTATTCTCATCTATTCTATTCTATTCTATTCTATTCTATTCTATTCTATTCTATTCTATTCTATTCTATTCTATGCTATTATAGAGAAATGGGTAAAAACAGCATTGTCTTGAAGAAGTACTATATATTAAATAGTACTCAATTAACTGTTTCATAGTATTTATTAGCAGGATATCTCCAAACTCACTTAATGATTGTTTTATTGTAATGAAGAAAAACTAGCTTAGATATAATGGATGTCTTATAGTTCTGATTACAACAGAGCGGCCAGCAGAGTTTTAACTCTGCATGAGGATTACTGGCTCCAAGGTTCTGAAAATGGTTGACATGTTAAACCGATCTCCCTTCTCTCACCTGAAGCCAACCTGCTTTGGTAAGGTGAAAGATTAGCTTATGAGATTTTATCTACATCACTAGAGTGACACAGTTTGTGCAATAGGTCAGCTTTAATGTGCTGATATCAGACATTTCTACTATATCTATATCCATGTTTAATTAGATACATTTATTTATCTGATTAAATAATTTCATTATTGGGAATCTAATGTATCTATTAGTTAGTCAGATGAAGTCATACGTGTAAACAATTATTAGGAATGCCGTTGGGGACTTTTTCTTGAGGAGTGGGAACTTTTTGCTGAAACAGGTCTTAATAAGATTAGTGGCCTAATCTGGGAGGAGTCAGAAATAGGTTCAGAATGTCCTCAGCGGGTCAAAGGAACACAAAGACCCTGTGGATGGCGGTAAACAAAATCGACAAAATCTCTGCAGCCTCTTCACACTCTGCAGTCCATTTGGTCCTTTTATCTGTTATGGCCTCTTACAGAGGAGCACGCAGAATCCATCACCCCACTTGCATTGTTGACACTCTCTACTCGGAGATAATCTGATGCCAATGAGGCCATGGGATTGAAAGAGCAGAGAGGGAAGGATAACGTCAGAGCTCATGGGAGTGATGTCGGAAATGATGACAGCTGTAGCACTGGATGGTTTTCCTTCTGAACCTGAAGCCACTGGCAGCTCCTTTCAACTTCTACAGGTAAATATTCACAGATATGAGCGGTTTTTGCTGTATTTATCTCCAGATACTGTGAAATGATTCAAATACTTGCAATTATAAGAGTGATTATTTTTTACCAGCTGTTGGAGTCACTTTGATTAGTTAACATTTGATCACTAGAGCTCTACAGTGGCCATCTTTGACTGTAAAGTATTTAATATATATATTTCAAACTGATAACAAAGATGTTCCTTAAAAAAAACGGAGATGGATGACTGTGATCTTAAATCCCAGCACTGCATTTTAGCTATCAGAGTAGCACTGCCAGGTAGCAAACTGAACAGTACGCCTTGTATGTAAGTGGGAACATGTGACAAAGAGTGAAATAAAGTGCATTTGATTGTCCAGGCTCTGCTATGATCATCAGCCCAAGTGAATGTTCACATGGCATTCCATGTAGGATTAGGAGGGGCATCTCTGATGGAATACAGTAAGTATTATTGTGACGTGACTCTGCTTTTTCAAACATATTCTGTTCAAACATAACAGAAAACAGAAAAAGGAGCAGTTGTGTTTAGTGATGCAACATGCAGCCTGCCAGTAATCCCAGTCAATCATTTTTGTTATTCGACTCTAACCACTGATAAAAAGGTAAAACCGATTCTGATGAAATATTGTTTTGTTTATTAAATGCATTAAGACTGAAAACTTGATTGCTTCTGTAAAAAACTTCAAATCCCTCTGAGAATAGGCTTTTTATTCTCCTACAAATTATGTTTTTCTTGCAAATTGGCTCTATATAAATAAACTAAATTGAACTAAATCATTTTTAATCTCTAAATGCATCAAAAACATGCCATTAGTCTGCGGAATGCTGGATAAAATGAAAAAAAAGCTGAATGTTGGAAAAACTGTAAATCATATCTCAGTGTTATGTTTACATTTGATCACCATGTTTACATTTTATCACCGCTGCATTTTAAGAAATGGAAATATCTTGAGAAATGTACAAAACGAAATTTCGTTTTGTATACACCCTGTCTGTTCAAAAATGACAATAAAGTTTGTCTAAGTCTAAGTAAAAAACATATCCTCTGATCTTTGTTTTCAGTTCAGTTAATCACCTGTAGAAAGGTTTGCATTCATGCAGTCATGCAATTCTTTCATATTTTGTACTTTTCTGTGGAATCCTATCAGCTCTATCAATCAACGTGACAGCTGTTGTTTCTTTCCATTGCTTATTTAAAACTTACAGCTTACACAATTGAGTTTCTAATCATAACACCCCTTTAAAAAAGGAAATAGAATTATAATTTTGTCTTTTAAGCTCAAACCAAACCAGAAATCTGTGTCAGCCACTAAAAGCCTGATTGGTGCAACTCTAGCTATTTTTACTGTAATGCCCTGAGGACAAAGTCGCAGGCCCGACGCTAGGATTAGCAAGCCTTCACCACTGATGACCTTAATTATTTAGGCATGATAGAACCACAACTGTTGACCTCAGTGTTTCCAAAAACCCTCTTATCTATGTAAATACAGATCTCTCTGCCATCCAGACAGAACTTTTTAGACAGTGTTCCAAACAGACCTAAATCCTTTTAGATTTTTGTCTAATCTTATAAAATAAAGGACTAGTAAAAAACAAATACAGAAAGTAGCAATATTACTGCATTCCTAAAACTTTTTGTTTTCTGAACATTAGGACTTTAGAACCAAATTTATGTACAGTTTTACTTACTGGGTGTAATATCAGTTTATTTATTCAATGCTGACCAAAGATATGTCCTAAGAGTATTACTACTCATTGCCAAAAAAACAAAAAAAACAAAAACCCATTATTGTTAATTGGAATGTGAAATCACCAACTGTAACTGAATGGAAACACAGACTAAAACAGATTTATATGATGGAAAAAAATACTGCTAAATTACAACTGAAAACTGACCTTTTTTTATTAGAAATGGCACATGGTTAGATATTTAAATTAATAAATTACAGGTTTCATAAAAAAGGAGAATGGAAACCTGCTTTAACTTGTGTGGGTGTTTTTTTCCTTCTATATCTTATATCACAAAATTGTTGTATATTATTGTACCAGGTTTGCTGAAATGTAAAGAATATTCATGTAATGTACAGCAGTATATATGTATAGAATATCTTTATTATTATCACTGTTCTTATTGTTTTTCTTGTCTCAGATAATGTTTTTTTTATTGTTCTGTGCAAAATTTAAATAAGAAGTTTTTAAAAAACAAAACAAAACAAATTTAGCCAGAGAACCGTGCTTCTGAGACATCACTGATTCAAAAGTTTTTGATCTGATGAGCCAGTTTTCACAATAAAATGTTAAGTGTACTTTGACGTTTGCTCTAAAGCTTCTTCTTTTTTCTTTCACCCTGATAGTAAAAGCCCCGAGAGCAAAATACACAATTGTAGGAGAAGCGATACGGTATGTCATCCCAGCACACATGCAGTGCTCCATCGGCTGTGGAGGGGAAGACTGCAAGTATGACAACCCAAACTACTGGAGTGAGGACCAACAGGCAATAAAAGGCCTATATTCATCCTGGTACAATTAAATCTTTTAACTTAAAGGAACATTTCAAAAAGAATTTGTTCCCTTAATGATTTTTTTCCTTCCTATGCTTTTGTTTTACCACTTAAATGCTTCAGATCATGAAACTAGTTCTGATTAAAAAATAACATGGGTAAATAGAAAAAAAATATTTTGAAAATGACTGAAAAAAAAAAATCTAAGACAATTCCATCAAGACCTGTTTACCTGTAAAATCAAGAAATACTTTAAATAGAACCTGTATGACAAGTCATAATAAAGACTTTTATTGTACAAATAATTGTACAAATAGTCTACAGAATGAGGGTAAACCTTCCCATGAAGAGGAAGCCTACCAGATATATCAGCTATATTTTAGGACGGCAAAGCTAAGTTAATCAAAAAGGTCTCAAGAAAACCCAGAACAACATTCCAGATCAGCTTTTTGCTATTAAAAAATAAAGAAATGAAATGAAATAAATAATAAAACAAAAAAAGAATAATAAAAAAGTAAGATCCAAGGTTACAATAAGTTATGATTGAAAATAAGACCACATAGGAATTTGTGGCCACTAAATTTGAACTTTTTTGCACAAAATGCTAATTTGTTCCCACGAAATATTCATTTGTTACACAATATGTTAATTTGTGGCCCATGAAATACTAACTTCTTCCCACAAAATATGAATTTGTTCCCTCAAAATATTTCTTATCACAAAATATCAATTTGTGGCCACAAAATGGCCACAAACAAAATTAGTATTTTGTGTGAACGCTGTATATCTTTTTCTCCCATGTCAGATCTGGGGTTCCATAGAGAATAATCATGTAACAAGACAAACACTTTTTCGCAGCCCTCTGATTATAAAAACATGTTAAATGAATTGGAAATGGTTTCATTTCATATGAACTGTACATATAGTTTCTGACTGTTTCTATCTTTTAGGGTCACAGAAAATCTTCTTGCTATGTCCAGGCCTTCAACAGAGATAATTCAGAAGTATAACATTATTTCCCAGTTTTTAAGGTATTTACAACATTTCTTTATGGCCATCCGCTTAAGAAGCTTTTCAAGGAAGAGTAGAAGAAATGAAACCAATGACATGTTTGCTCTGTTTCTGTGCTTGTGTTGAAGGAATGGCATTAAAACAGTCATCAACCTGCAGTTACCTGGAGAACATGCAAGCTGTGGGAAGCCTCTGGAGCCAGAAAGTGGTTTCTCGTACCGCCCAGAAGCGTTCATGGAAAACAACAGTATGCACCTCAGCAGATGTTTTTAATATGACCTTCATTAATTAACGGTTTTCAGGAAGAGGAGGCAAAAAAATTAAAAGGCCAATGGCCACACCTCCAGTAGACATTTCCTGTAGAAGGAGAGCTTCAAGATAATTTATCATTTGTTTATTAGCTCTGGTTTCTGAACCCATAATGGGGGCAGATAGACACCTTGTGAACTAGTTTAACCATATTTTACCAAAAGATAACTTTTTTATCTCACAATGAGTTGAAATGTGAAATAGAGCCATCTTAAATAATAGTAAATATAATATTAAATAAAACAATAATAAATATTCCCTCTTTGTTAAGGCTTTGTTTTGGGAAAAATATCTATTAATGTCAAAATAGTTGCTGAATGAAAATAAAAGGGAAAGGAAATTTCAAGACTACCCATAGTGGCTTTGAAAACAATTAATTTCCTATTATTACAATCATTCATAGATATTCTGAAAATTCTCAGTAGTCCAGGTCATAATCATTTCAAAAAAGTAAAAAAAAAAAAAACCCACTGGACTGAAGATGTTTTGCCTCCCATCCAGAAAGCTTTCTCAATTCAAAATGTCCGGAGTAATCGGGTATTACAGGCCAACAACAACCTCAACGACTCCCAATTACTAAGGGTTGGACCTGTGTTTTTGGTTCAATTTGCGTGTTTTTTCTAAACCATAACAAGGCCTTTGTTTTGGCCATTCTATAAGCCTGGAACTCAATGCTATTTCTGACATATTGAATTGAAGAATCTTTCTGGATGGAAAGCAAAACAATTTCAAACTTGGAAAACAAAGTCCGGTGAATTGTTTTTTTTATTTTTTTTGGAATCATTTATAGATTTTTGTTTTTGTCTGACCAGTGATGAAAAGTAGAGTCCAGGATCAAAGGTTTAAAATAGTTTTTGCAAATACTTGATTTTTAATCGAGGCTCTCTATAAGCCAAAATTTTTAACCCACAGTTTGTATTCATAACTGTATATTGTTGAAAATGGTGATCAAATGTATGTTGTTATTTCAGTTTATTTCTATAATTTTGGCTGGAGTGACTACGGAGTGGCCAACCTCACCGCCATCCTGGATATGGTGATGGTAATGGCCTTTGCGCTGCAGGAGGGAAAGGTAGCAGTCCACTGCCACGCCGGACTTGGCAGAACAGGTAGAACTCTGATAGAGGAGTTTCATTGTTATCTTTGACCTGCACATCAAGACACTGTGTTAAAGCCTTCCTGGTTTCGTTCTAGGTGTGCTCTTAGCCTGTTTCTTGGCCTACGCTACCAGGATGACTGCAAACCAAGCTATTTTATATGTTCGTGCCAAACGGCCCAACTCCATCCAAACCCGGGGTCAGCTGCGGTGCATCAGAGACTTTGTCCAGTTTCTTGTCCCTTTACGAAGCGTATTCTCCTGCGCCAGGCCTAAGTCCCATCCCATAACACTGTCCCAGTATCTTAACCGCCAGAGACACATTCTGCACGGTAATGAGAGAAAGGAACTGAGGTACCTACCCAAGATTATACATCTAGTCTGCAGGCTCTTGGTGGACATAGCTGAGAACAGGCAGGTGATTGAGGAGGACATCCTTGAAGCCCCTGATATCCAGGAGATTGAAACAACTCTGAGTGTCATTGAGAAGATGGGGCCTGAATTATTTGCAAAGGAGCCCCGGTTACCCGGTTCACCCACCTTACCCAGGCACTTCAATGAGCCTCCCATCTTCTACCACCGCAAAAGTCTGAGCTACAGTGAGTCTGACTTGAGACGCCTGGGATCACAGCTAAACCTTCTCACACAATCTCTGACCACTGTCTCCAAATCAGAGAACACTCTACCGTCATCCCAGAGTCAAGGTCCGAACATCAACATATCTGATGTCTCTTACAGCTCGACAGGCTCTCTCTGGCAAATCAAAAATGAGGAAGGGCAGAAAGATGGCATTATTGTGGTAAAGAAATTAAAAAGGAGAACCATCCAACGCAGCGAGTCAGTGGGGAACAATAAGCCAACTAAAAAGGGTAGCATGTTGTCTAGGTGGAAGGCAGAGAGGAGGGAAGAGCTAGCAATGAATGGGGTAAAGCTTCAAGATCAAGAAAATGAGCAATCAGAGCTTCCGTGCATCACCCTGCAGTCTGAGCTGTCTCTGGAAGCCAGGAGGATGCTGGTGGCCCAGGCACTAGCAGTGGACCTTTTTCTCGATGGGGAGGAGGAGCATAGGACCAAAGTTTTGGCCTGGCAGGTAACCAACTTAGTGAGCTAAGTTAGGTAGTTTTATACAAGTAGAAACTAATCAAAAAACTATTCAACGCTTGAACTTCTTTACATCTTCTCCACTAGTAACCAGTAACTTAAGTTAGCCCATTTCCTTATCGCTTTAGTCTGTATTGGTTTTGCACCTCTAGAAAGACATTTTGGCAAAACAGCACAAGCTCAGATTTGATAGAGAGCATCTGTAAACATTACTTATTACATCTTATCACAGGTTCTCAATTACCGTAGATGTCTGGACTTTGAAATAACCATTCGAATTAATGAATATGCTTCTATTAAACCGTCCTATCGCACCTTTAACTGTATGTTTCTGGCGAGCTGCCTTCACAGTGAAGTGTTTTGCAGTTTCTAACAATTTCTTCTAAGGTTGTCATGTATTTAGCTCCATTCATTTGTGATCAGCTCTCTTTCCCTGCTGCATTAATATCTCTACTGCATGATCCTGTCATCACCATAGAGGTGGTGTATCCTGAGTGGCAGTTTTACTTTAATGCTTTTCATAGCAGGCAGACCAAAAATATGACCAGGAGACATTTATCCAAATATTTACTCATTTAGTTTCTACCTTGTTACTCTTTCATGGGCACCAGATCTATAGTATCTGATTTGTAGGAGCACTGCCATCCTAACTTTAAAATGTTTCCTTGGTTTTCATGATGCTATTGAGTAATTTTCACCAAATAACTTCTGAGACCTTCACCAAGATAATCCCAATCAGGTGATTTCTGAAGGACACTGGATGCACTGGGCTTTATTTAAGTATAGCAGAATTAGGAGGGCAGAAATATACCCATTTCAGGTTTTTAATTTCCTTCACAATAGCTAAAAACACACACATGTGTATATATATCTATATATATATATATATATATATATAATAGAATAAAAAAAGAAATATGAGAAACTAGAGAAAACCAGGGGCTCAGAGAAAAGCTGGAGAAAACCAGGTAGGTGAAGGCATCAGTGGTAACTGTGGTCATTGGGGCCCTCATGGCAGTGACCCCCAAACTTGAAGAGTGGTTACAGCAGATCCCTGGAAATACATCAGACATCTCTGCCAATGTCATGCTAAAATGTCAAAAATACCAGAGGAAAAATATGGAATAGCCTGATCATAAGAAGAGCTTATGGCAATGATGCAAATTAAGATTTTTTTCATTATTTATTAGAATTTGGAACAATTTATTTCAGCATTGTGTCTCATTTAAGGAACTTAATTCCCTGAGAAAATGATAAATTTGCCCATCTTCCTTATCTGTTCTCATTAATAGTAATTCAGTACTCAGAGTAAAAGTGGTGGTGTTTAGATGACCCCTTGCTAATGTCAGGTGATAGGAACAGCAAAGCTACTGCGCAGAACCCTCAAGCTCCCAGGCCTTTGGTAGAGGACCCGAGCTTTGAGGAAAAAAAAAAAGGGAGACCGCCTGCGGTGGGTGAGGAAGAGTTTTTTTTTTTTTAAATATAAGATTAAATGTAAGAAATACATTACAGCAAAGGGGATCTGGCTTGCAATTATTGATGGAATAAATACAGAGTCATACATTTTTAACATTTTATTTATTGAATTACAGCTCTTTGTCTACATTAAATGTAAGCCCCCCCATTTTTTGAGGCAGTTGACAGTAGCTGATGTGAGCTCTGAACTGTGTGCAGGCGGAGCTGAACCAAGGCAGTGCATGGGAGAGGCTGTGCACAGAGAGGGATCCCTTCATCCTGACTGGTATAATGTGGGCATGGCTGGAGCAGCTTAAAGAACCAATCATCTCCATCCAAGATGCCAAAACCCTCAGTCCAGACAATATCGATGCAAACACTGTTCTGAACACTCTGAGCCAGGTCAAACACGGTGGTGAATGAATACAGATCATAATAGAAGAGAATCCGTTTCTAACCTAAACCCTGATGTTTATTTCTTGTCAGGCATCTAAAGAAACAGTAAGATGCATACTCAACTGCATGGCTCACATGATGAAAATATCAGAGGAGGTTGAAGATGCTTTTCTATATAGAGCAATCAAAGCTTTCACCTGGGTAAGAAATTATGAACCCTCTTCATGTTAAAGCAAGTATTTACTGTAAGTGGACTGTTTCTGTAAGTTTTGTGTATTTTTTTTTTTACAGATAAAAATTAATTCAGAGGAGGGGAGCAACCTGTATGAGTCTATGACAAAAGTTCTGAGGTGTGTTCTTCTGGACCTGAGATCCGTTGCTATTGAGGAAGAGGAGGAAAGAGCCAAACCTGCAGTCCATGTGACATGACTAAACCAGTCTGTTATGAAATAGATACTTCTGTGCCTTGGGACGGTCAGATTCTTTTAATCTTCAGTAAAACATCATCATTATTTACATGAACTCTATACTTTTATATGTTGTAATATATTGTAAAAACATCTTTAGCATTAGGTAGAACAAAGCACAAATGTGAATATTTACATTAAAACATTCTGCCTTAAGCCTCGTAACATTCGCCCCTTGCTTTAAGCATGCTTAAAGATCCTTCTCATTCAATTTTATGACCAACATTAACAAATCGCAGGTTGTTTCTTTCCAGTTAACCGTCAACATGTGATTCCACCAAAGAGCAAAAGAGTCGATAATAAAACCATATGACAGAAGGTTGTAAAGCGTGTGTCGGTCTTTTTTTGCCATGCTGTGATTCTCAAGATGTGAAAGAGTAAGCCTTAAGAACATCCTTCCCATTATTTCCTTCTACTGAAGCCACGATGCTGGAGTAGTCACATGCGACGTGAGTGAACCCTCTGAAACAGAGAGACAGGACGTAATAAGTAAAACAAAAAAGGCACATTCAGAGTTTTCCCAATTCTAATTTTTTCACTTAACAGTAAAAAAAGCTTTTCAAACCAACCTGACTCTGAGGGGGAAAAAAAGTATCCTGGTCTTAGATCATTAATTGACTGTGATGTATTAACTTTACAGGAAAGAAATAGCTATGTTTTAGTTAGACTCAAATGATATTAGCTCCTCAGCAAAAGCCTAAATGACTCAGAGAGAAAGAAACACACTGATATGGACATCCCAGGTTATCACTGGTGTTTCCATGAGGCTTCTATGGATAAATCCCAAACACTGACATGGCACAGCTTCCACCAACCTGGACATTGTATGAGAGCCTCCTAGCAAGTGGTACTGACTCTCCAGATCTCCGTCGTTCTTCCATGTCAACACTCGTAAGGAAAGGTCCTGAGATGCTGTCACCACGCGGAAACTGTCCTGCAAAGCCCAAGTTCATATCTCATACTCTAAACTGCCAACAAGTGCCATGGAAATAGAGGTCTGAACCTGAAATAAAAACCACTTACCACACATATTGAGGATATGGGCATAGTATGATCTGTAAAACTAGCAAGCAGGACTCCTTTCAGAGAATACACAAACAGCTGCTTCCCAGCTGCAAGCACTATGCAGTTACTGTTCTTGGCCTCTAGGAGGATTTGGGAGTTGAAGTGGTTCAGGTCCAAGGAGAAGGACTCCACCTGCTGGACTAAAGTTAGAAAGAGATTGAAAATAAATGCTGTATAAGAGGAGAAAGCAGCATATCACTCTGCATACCCTGGATTTCCAAATACATTTGCTTATGTGTGGTCTCAGACATTTTAACTGAAATGACATAAACCTTAATCAAAAGGGATAAACATAATAAGGGCTCATCCTTTGCAGCTCTAACAGATATTCAGGGAACACTTTCCCACGCTTTTTGGAGGAATGTTAACCTTTTATGATGTCAGACTGTTTTAGGAGGAAACAGGCCTAGCTTACTGTTTCTAATCACATCACAAAGACATTTTCTTTAGTCAAGAACTCGGCGAAGAAGGGTCAAGTTTTTCCAATCCACACTCGTTTGTGTATTATGAAAACGAATTTTTGCACAGCTGTACAGTCATTTTTGATCAGGAGGACATCTGACAAAAAGTTGAGAGCATTGTTCTGTTTTCCAAGTATTGGCATTCTAAGCATAAACAATTTCCTGAACTGTGATGGTGCTGAGCTTGAGCCCACATCAGACTCTCAGCACCAAACTTTCCTCTCGACACGGTGCAGTCAGTAAAGCGTTGTCGGTCTAGTAAATGCAAAACCTGAACTCAGTCCTTGGATTGTCTGTCAGGGAGGTGTGAGTCCTAACTCCAGAGGCCAAGTCTCCACAGCGGCGTATTTCACATTACTGCACTCAAGGCTTAGCATGTAAACCTGTTGAGATATAGCTTCAGTAGAGCTGATGGGCCATTTAAAGCCATTCCACTAAGCCTTCCACCTGCTAATCTAAAGGCTACAGGAAGTGTGGATATCTGTAGCTACTGACCCTAAATAAAGTCTGTAAAATCTGCACTGTGCACCTCAGCACTCTCAGACCTTCTTTTGGGATTTTACGCAAACTACCTTCGTGGCTGAGTAGCTATGTTTCCCAAATGCGTCCACTCAGTCATATAACCAGCACAAGTTTTACTTTAAAATATTTAAAATGAGATTTCCCCACTACCTCCATTTCACAGATGACATCCTATCATGATACCAAACTGGAATCTGCTGAGCCCCTGAGACTGACTTATTCCTTCTTAAATGTTTGTTGATCAGGCATCAAGGTGTGTAATTTATAACCCTGTGGGGCTGGAAGGGATTAGAACACCTGAGGTCCTAGTATTTAAATGGAAGAATTGCCCTTATGGCAATACAGTGCATGCTTATTTCAGGTTTTTACAGTTTTAATTAGGGCTGAACATTTTGCCAAAAATCAAAATAGCGATTATTTTCAACCATAATTGTGATTTTATTTTGATTTTCTTTTGCACTAACCCGAAGCATGTAGATGTTTTAGTCCAGGGTTTTGTTTTTTTTATTCCCTTGAAAGCTTGTTAATGATACTTGCATGCATAGTGCATAGATCTGCACGCTAACTGGAAGTTTATTTCCTTTTTCGTGGAAGCAAACCCCATAAGAAATATGGAATAGGAAAAGATTTGTCCCATAGTATTGTGAAATGTAATGTGACCAGAATTAAGCACCTCTCAGATTTGAAAATTGCATTTTCTTAGATTAAATTGCAAATGCAATTTATTGCCCAGCCCTAGTTTTAATACATTAAAAAATAATCCTAGTAAATCAAGAGTTTAAAATGTTAAAGAAAAGCAATAATTAACGCACTAAATCAGATAATCAAGCCAAAAAAACTCCTTAGTTTTTTTGGCTTTTTTTTAGGGTCGTGCACAGTACGCCCCATGTTATTTCAAAATTATGGAGATAGTGATATATATTTTTCTAGGAACAACACATCATCTGGTATGGGTGGCCAACGAGTGTCCCCTCCTTCTAGCTCCGCTCATTTTGGGGAACCTAGGGCATTCCAGCACCTCAGTTATCCCAGACTAACATGAAAATGGGTTTTAGATTGCATACAACAGGCTAAATGTTGATTTCTGGAAACTGGAAAACTTATGGGATGCAATTAAAAGCCAGATCCCTGCCAGGAAAGCTAAGGAGCTCCACCAGTGCCAATATGAAGTGTGAATAAATATCCAAATACTCTGTTTGCTGATAAAAAGCACATGTGATAAGTGACACCTGCTAAGCTAAATGTTTTCCAAAGATTATAAAATAATTCTCTATGCAATCCATTCTATATGTTCATTTTCTACACTGTGTGGATTAAACAAAAATATTTACAAAATAATAAAAAAAAAAAATATCCTTTTTTTTGTTCAGTTGTTCCACTGTTATATAAAGCAAGATATTTATGCTGATGACGAGGAGTAGGTAATCTCCTCACTGGCACTGCACGTTGTTATTATTAAATCCGCTGAATGTGTAATAAAAATCTCCTGCATACCTTGAGAGTAAGCTAAATAAAGTACTAGTGCCAGGAACATTTCCAAACAGACATTTCTCCTGGATGACTCACCAACTGACTTTTAGTTTCCCAATGATTTGTGTACAGAGCTAAAGCATTTTGGTCCTACATATCAGGCCTCACCTTGGATCTCCGTCTTGTACTTCATCTTTTTTATGCTGACATCGAAGACAGTGAGAGCTTTGTTGCCTCTAAGCTCAGTGTGGTGGATGATGGCCAGTCTGGCTGGCTGGGTGGGTATGAAGACAGCAGCTTGGCAGCCACGGACTGGCACAGTCTGGCACAGTGGATCGTCGTCTTCAGACGGTGAGGTCAAACTTTCACTGTAAATCACCTGCCAAAACAAAAAAGTAAGGTTTAGTGTATAAAGAATGTATCAATACTTCCAAGCAATATTCCTTTAGGCATTATTGGCACGGAGATATTGCTGTAACAGACTGCAGGAAAAAAGCACACACAGAGGTATTCAGTGAGAGACAACCACAAATACCTTTAGGCTTAAATCGACATTTTCTGTGGTTCCAGCTACAATCCACTTCTTATCAGGTGAAACTAGGAGTACGTCAGCTCTAAAAGGGTCACACACCATTAGACTTGACTTTTTAGTTAAAGTCAAATCAGCCAGAGTGCAAATCGACCCCCCGCGGGTTCCAACCTGGAAAATAAGATAAGGTTAGACAAGAGGAAAAAAAAACACAAGAGGCCTTCAGGAGGTTTTTGGGCTACTCACAATCAGGAACCAATCATTGTTGATATTGAACTGCAGTAGTTTGCAGTGTGAAGACTCTGTAGAGAAAGAGGCCAGCTCCTGGCCAGTCTGGCCCTGCCAGCTCTTAATGAGGCCAGTAGAGTCCGAAGTGATAATAACTTCCTTCTTCTCATCCGCTATAATCCCTGTTAAAGGGTTCTGCACAGGACTACACCACAATTTCTCACCCTGAGAAACATAAACACACCTGTTTATACCCAAATATGAAATATCAACAGCCACTTTTAAATATGGAGCAACATATAGGGCAAAAAATTGTTTTCCAAACAGCTAATTCAAAGCATACCTACAGAAAACTAATTTAAATGAAAATCCTACCAAACACCCTATCCCCTTTTGCTATAAAGAATGTTTATTATAGTATTTAAATTGTTTTTTTCTATTATCAATAATCCCAAGCAGTAGAAATGGATGACATAAATGCATCAATAAACAAAGTTAATTTTAGAAACATTCAAATTCTAAAAACATCTTCAAATGTCACTTTTATTACAGCTATCAGGCAAAGATCATGACGGATCAAGTCCATAACACCTCTAAATGGGTGGGACATGTAAGGCAGCTAGCAACGTTTTTCTATCTTTAACAGGAGTTGGCCAACTCTATCAGTCCCCAAAAGCTACCATCCTGGATGTCTTCAAGGCTCCCCTTGGTTCAACGCACCTAAAACCAAATGAGTTATCCATAGGGAGCCCTCTGCAGAAATGTTTCAGCCATATTGGAGCAAAGAAATATCCAGAGTACAGAACACTTTGGCTACCTCTGTGCTAAAAACAGGAAAAACTGGCAGGTGTGAGGATTTGATCAAATTGAAAGCATTGAAGCACTGAATTGTTATGATTTGTCGACTGGATGAAAAAGTCTCTAAAACAGCATATCCTGTGGGATGTTGCTGACCCACAGTGGGAACAACTCATATATATCAACAGGTTTCCAGGGAGGTAAAATGATGCATGTGCATGCATGTCTGATCAAAGGCTTTTCCATCCAACAGACCAGGTGCTGTAGCTCAAACGTGTACAGCAGTTTGCAGAGTAAGGAGCAGCAAAAGTCACGATGGTCGTGATGCTTTGCCTGATTGATGTATGTACAGTATGACTGATATGACTAAAAAGCGCTGCACTGACATTTTGGACGCTCCATGCTCGAAGGGTCCCATCAGTGGAAGCACTGCAGACAACTGCACTGCTCTTAGAGAGGTCTGGCAGCAGGCTTGAATTGCCCTGCAGGTACACCAGGCCCACCACCCGGCCTGAAGGACAGGATGTTCACACACAGGTTATAGAGGAGAGACATGATGAAAACCTGAGGAATACTTCTGATGTGCAGAGGACGCTTACCTGTGTGGCCCCTCAGGCTTTTGCACGTGTAATCTCCAGACTTCCCTCGTGTCATGTGGTTCTCCAGGTGGTTTCGCTGCTTGTAGTATCGTTTCCAAGAGTGATTGGCGTCGTCACTTCCCAAGGCAGCAAGGTTACAGAAACTCCAGCGCTGCAGACACATCCTCCTGAGGGAAGCGCACGAGAGAAAGTTTAAAAAACATGTATAATACTTTAACAACTAGGTCTACTGCAAGTGTCAATAAAAACACATTGAAGTTTTCAGTATGTTGAAGTAAAATATCACCTGACATTTGCAAGGGGGCATCTAAACAACAACACTTTAACTTTCAGTACTGAATTTCTATTAATGAGAACGGAATATGGGCAAGCTTATCATTTTCTCAGGTTTTAAGTTCCATAACTTCAGTGGAAGAAAATAGACACAATGCTGAAATAAAATGTTCCAGATACTAATAATTAATGGAAAAATCTTTATTTGCATTATTGCTATAAGCTCTCCTATAATCAGATGTTCATATTTTTCCTTTGGTATTGACATTTAGGATGGGTTTCCTTGCCATCCTAAATATTTTTGTATAAATCTTTAGCTTCCATCACAACTTTTTGATCCGATTCTAATCAAGTTTTGGGCTTGCATGACAATCCAAACTATTAATTGAAATTCTTAAAAAAAAACACACAGATTTCATAAAACCTATTTTTTTATTTATTTATTTACCTTTATTTAATCAGGTATAAAATCCCATTGAGATTAAAAAACTCTTTTTAAACTCCCTTTTAACACCGAGAGGAGAATCTGTTTGTGTCGTTTATCAACAGATAGAAAAAGTGCTGTTGCAGTAGGATGACAATATTTAGAAACAGGATGTTTATTTCTATTATCAAACATCAGATAAAAGCAAAGTTGCGATATAGCACTTTAATAAAAATGTTTTACATGACAACTCACCTCCACAACCAAGGTGTCTCTGCAGCCTCATACCACTCCTGAAAAAAAGTTTAACATTTAAATCAAACTTATTATTTCATAAGTTGATGCTTTTCGACCACTTCCGCAAAACAGACATCTTACCTTACAAACGACAGAAGCGTTGATTAAGTCATCTTCGGTCAGAAAGGTGAAAATATGAATAAGACAGTCACCGATGAGGTGCGGAGGTTGGAGATCCATTATTGAGTCAGTTTTAACTCCCTGCAGAGCTTTAAGATGTAAAAATATTAAACTGGGAACGAAGTCAGATCAGAAGCTACGGAAAACGCGTTGGGACAACGCTATTATTTTACTTTCGCTTGCAGTTCCTTTATTCTGCCACCAGATGTCACCATTGTAAAGGTTTAAGGGTTTTAAAAAAAGCGTGGAAGCGAGACGCACCAGCAGTTAATAGATGGACATCAGTGGAGAAATCAATGCGCAATTATTGTACAAAAAAAAAAAAAAAACTTCTACTTAAACAACAAATCAAATACTTTTGTGATAAAAACTTGATTTTTACATAGCCTAAATTGCATGCGCACCTCAAGAGAAAACAGAGGTCATTTTTCAGTCTGTACTTGAAGATCATATTCAGTAATTAAAGGAGTAATTATTGTTGGCTTTTGCTTTGTTTTTCTTGGCAGGTGTGGAAACGTTTTGTTAGCTGCGGTGAAACAAACACATGCAAATGACACCCTGACTCACACAATAAAGCAAATTAATTGCAGTTCCAATCAGTCAAGGTGAATTCTTCGCAGAGGAGTGTGCAAAAGTACAAAAAAAAAAAAGTAGAGAGAGGGAGTGTGTGTGTGCACTGAGATTCAGCCCAGGCGGGATTCTTCAGCGGGGCCCCTTGTCTCCTGAGAACACGCCCCAGATAGATGAGGCAGATATATAACCAAGACCTGCGGGTAGCAGTGGAACTGTGAGAAAGAGATAATCGCACTTGCTCACCCCCCCTCCCCAAGGGTTACCTGTGTCACCCTCGCAATGACAAGAAGGCCAATCCAACGGGGGCCTCGACAGGGGAGTTTGGATGTTGTCCCTCTCGGTTTGTAAAAAGTCCCCCGGGCTTCTGCTGTTTTTGATGCTTTTCTTGCTTTTGGACTTCCCCCTGGAGTTACCTGAGCTGTGGTCGTGCGGAGAACAGGAGCGAGGCGCGTTATTAAAATCAGCTCTGCAGAAACTGAAAGCTGGGCCGCAATGAGCCGGAGAACACGACGCTGGATTTTAAGAGTTTTGCTTTGCTTAGGGATTGTTTACCTCAAAATTGGGTGAGGAGCGTTTATTTAATTTCTGATCACCCACTAAAAGGCATGAAAGACAGATTCCAGGGTGTTATGTCTTTGCCAAATATATTAGTTCTTTATATTTTCAGCTGATTCGAATTTCAAGATGATTCTGTGAAATATCTAAATATCTTGTAATCACATTAAATATCAAAATAAAACTCAACAATTTATTTATAATAATAGATAATTGACTTATTTGATGATTTAGATTCAGATATGATAATATTAAATGATTCGAGTAGACTCTCAGTTCTATCCATCTTTTTATTCCCAGTGGCTTTTCGTCGGTGGTGGCCCTTGGTGCGAGTATAATCTGTAACAAGATCCCTGGTTTGGCTCCCAGACAGCGGATTATCTGCCAGAGTCGCCCCGATGCCATTATCGTCATCGGAGAGGGAGCCCAAATGGGCATCAACGAGTGTCAGTTTCAGTTCAAAAACGGGCGCTGGAACTGCTCTGCGCTTGGAGAGAGGACCGTCTTCGGAAAAGAGTTGAAAGTGGGTATGTTGCTATCTGTTGACGTTTGTTATATCTATATAAAAAGTTATAAACCTGTTTTATAATATTGGGAGCTCATTCTGGGGTTGATTTATGATGAATCCAATTATTTACCTTTTGCCCTGTTATGGCTTAGATTATAAAAAGGATCAATATTTGCTAAAGACAGAAGTGAACTTCAAAATCCGGACTCATATAAATGATTTATGACTTGTTCTCTTGATAAAAAAACTGAAACATTGTTTATTTACCCGAATTTAAAGCCTACTTTAAACTTTTCCTCTTTTAAAATGACACAAATAAGGTTTGCACCTGCACATGGGCGGTTCTAGACAGGCAGCAAACGGGGGCCAGTGCCCCTGCAAATCTGTCTCCCAGTCGAACCCCAGTCGGCCTCTGCAGATGGCCACTCACACTGAGCCTGGTTCTGCTGGAGGTTTCTTCCTGTTAAAAGGGAGTTTTTCCTCTCCACTGTCACTACAAGTATGCTTAGTGTGAGGGATTGCATTCGAGTCGATGAGTCGAAGCAATCAACAGGTTTTCCTTAGATAGAAAACTTTGAATCAATTTGACTGTATGATCTGCTGAACTGTAAAGTGCCTTGAGATGACATGTGTTGTGTATTGGTGCTTTATAAATAAGCTGAATTGAATGTCCTGGCCCCTGTTATGGCACCTGTACTCAAGAAATAATACTTATTTCATGCTTTTCTGTGCCCCCATGAAAACACTCTGGGCCCCTACTGGCCCCCTTGTACATTTGGTCTAGAACCGCCACTGCACCTGCAAGCATCCCATAAGGACCTAGTGTCACTTACACTAGGCCTAGATTTACCCATGACTTTTCTCTGAGGGGGGGACCTTCTGAACATGTATAAAAGGTATTTTGAAGCCAGGATTGGAACAAAGCTCTTCTGAATGTTGGCAGCCTTTCTTTTCATCCGGCCAAAGTCTCTAGAGGCACTTTTTGCTGGTCTTTATCCTGTCTGGTGATGGGTGCCGTAGTTCTCACTGTAAGGATGCAGAGCTTACCACGGGTATAAATTACAGTTACAGCTCAAAGGAAAGCAAGTACTAAATGAGAGATAGATATGATTCCAAGTACGCACTCCTACTGCTGAGAGGGATAAACTCCCAGTTCAGTAGCATCAGAGGTGAATTTGAAAAAAACTTTTTTTTTAAAGTACTGAGATATTTTTGAGACATTTTCCTATCTCTTCTTCAGATTAATATATTTACATAAGAAAATCACAAATACTAAACACAATTGTTGGCAGCCTGGACCAGCTGTTGGAGGCATTGTTGCCTTCTGCTGTGGCAGAAAAAAGGATTATCTCTTTATTCTTTTGAAATAAAATGAAAAAGGTGCTATTTCACAATTTGCATTGTGGCCGGAGAGATTTGCTGTGGGTTTTTTTTTTTGCTGTTGCTTTTTTTTTAGCCAATCAGGGGTGAGTATTTATATTATTTCAAGTCCATGGCCTGGACAGCCATACCAAATAGATTGGTCTCACTGGTCAGATTAGCATAGGAAGTGAATGGTTTCAAACAGATGGCTGTTGATACCCAGACTAAGGGGAGTTGGGCTGCTCACAGTTGTTCCTAAAAGAGAGGGAAAGATAAGCAAAGTGACATAATGGTGGAGCACCTTGTAGATTGGAAGGTTTTAGTCTTTTTGTACCATAGTTTTTAATTTTGAAATGGTCTTGTCTAGCACAGGATATTTTGTACCTACCATGCACCAGCTGATGAATACAAAGGGCATGTTTGACTCCAGGTTTGACAACCAATTATTTTTATTGATTTTAATCATAGTCCACCATAAAAGTACTGCAGTTTTATGACTCCATACAGTGCATCTACCCACAGAAGGTCACTTAGAAGTATTTCAATTCAATCTGGGGTTATAGTGTTTATCTTTTCACTCTGACCAAATGGCAAAATGGGGATTGTGTCCAAAAAAATCGTATAATATAAGATTTCAGAAATGCAATCCTCTGCACTGAGAAGTGGGTAAAGACAATTGATGAAATCAATATAGATGAAATCCATACTGATTTCATCAGTATGAAATCATACTTGAGATTTAAGCTTTAATATGATTTTTCATATATATGTTTCTGACCCTGGTTGAGTAATACACTGCTCAAAAATATAAGGGGAACACGTAAACAACACAATATAACTTCAACTAAATCGAACTTCTGTGAAATCAAACTGTTCAATTAGGAAGCAACACTGACAGACAATCAATTCCACATGCTGTTGTGCAAACGGAATAACAACAGGGAGAAATTATTGCCAAATGGCAAGACCCACTCAATAAAGGAGTGGTTCTGCAGGTGGGGACCATGAACTTCTTCTCTGTACCTTTGCTGTCTCCCTTAAGTTTTGGTTAATTCTGAATGTTGGTGGTGCTTTGACACCAGTGGCAGCATGAGAGGGACTCTACAAACCACACCAGTGGGTCAGGTAATGCAGCTAATCCAGGATGGCACATCAACGCAAGCTGTGGCAAGGTTTGCTGTGTCTGTAAGTGTAGTGTCGAGAAGCTGGAGATGCTACCAGGAGAAAGGCCAGTACCCCAGGAGAGGTGGAGGAGGCTGTAGAAGGGCAACAACCAGTAACAGGAACACTACCTCTGCCTTTATACAAGGAGGAACAGGAGGAGCTGCAAATGAGGATGGTATGAGGGCAAGACGTCCACAGATGGGAGTTGCGCTCACAGCCTAAGACAGTCCAGGATGCCTGGCATTTGCCCAAGTACACCAATTGGCCACTGTGCTATTCACAGATGAAAGAAGGTTCACACTGAGCACATGTGGCAGATTTGACAGAGTCTGGAGAGACCATGGATAGCGATTCCGTGCCTGCAACATCCTTCAGCATAACTAATTTGGCAGTGGGTCAGTAATGGTGCGCGTGACTGCATCAGGTGCCGAGATGAGATCCTCAGACCGTTCTGAGACCATATGCTGGTGCCATTGGCCCTGGGTTCCTAGGATGCAGGACTGTGCTGGACCTTATGTGGCTGGAGTGTATCAGCAGTTCCTTTAAGGAAGGCATTGAGACTATGGACTGGCCCGCCCATTCCCCAGACATAAATTTGATTGATTGATTTGATTTGGGGCAGCGCGTCTTGATAAACCCCAGACTGTCTGGGTCTGGGAGGAGATCCCTAAGGAGACCATCCACCGACTCATAAGGAGCATGCCCATGCGTTGTAGGGAGGTCATACAGTCACATGGAGCCAGCACACAATACTGAGCCTAATTTTGACCTGCTTTAAAGAGTTTACATCAAAGTTGGATCAGCCTGTAGTGTGTTTTTCCACTTTAATTTTGTGTGAGACTCCATATCAAGGCCTCCATTGGTTAATGCATTTGATTTCCATTGATGTTTTTGTGTGATTTTATGTCCAGCCCATACAACTTTGTACAGGACAAAGCATTCAATGAGAATATTTTATTTACTCTGATCTGGGATGTGTTATTTAAGAGTTTCCTTAAATTTTTTGAGCAGTATATGTTTTGTACAAGGGTACAAAATGGAACCATGAAGGGACAAAATGAGAATTTGTGGGTAAAATCTGGGGGCAGTAACTGTTGGAAGTGGTGAATCCACCCAGAGCCTGTCTAATCTGTTATAGATCAAAAGTTCATGATTGATATAGTAAACTAGCTCTTCTCCTTAAACCTGTGCAGGGCTTGGATTTCAGATCTCCCATCTCTCATTACAAGGTCATGTAGCCTTCATTTTGATGTGAACTCATGCACTTACAACTGAAGGGGAAAAAATTACCAACGGTGGAGTCTGCGCTGACACACCCACTTATTTGGCACTTTGCCCATTTAGTCTATAAAAACGTCCACATAACTGATGCCTCAATATTAGTTTTTTTTTCTTTCTTTATTCAATGGCAAGGGCACACTTCCAAGATGTTTATCAGAAGCATGGCAGCTAAGCATAGTGAGTGGTGTGGCAGGAGGAAGCACAAAGAATGTATGATGTTTGTTTAGAGCAAACAGTGACAAGAGGAGTTTATTTACATGCAGATATGATGGATGTCGTAATCACCAGTTTCCTGTTTGCATTTTGATAAATCACAGATTGGAAAATTAAAGCTAAAAGTCTCTTCTTGCTTATTATATTTAACAATAAACACTTTTAAGCCATCACATGTTATTTTAACATGGTTTTGATTATGAGACAGGGTTTTATGGTTCTTTGATAACATAATTAGCTTTCTTTTGACTAGGATATTAAAAAGGGGGGTATCACTGGCATATTGAACACTTTTCTGCCAGCTCTGTCCTTGTTACTCATGTCAGACTTTCTGTCAAACCTTTACTTATTTTGCCAATATTTCCGTATGTGTAAATGATTTGTTAGCTGGAATTGGGGACAGATAACAGCAAAGTGAAGATACCTTGCGAGTGTACACATATTGTAACAGCTTCCAAGTGGATCAATAGCCCTTCCTTGCCGACAGCCCTCTTATTCATGCAGCTTTGTTGACAATACCGCTAGCAGACATATTGGTTCATGGGCAGGACAGTTTCCAGGTCAGGTTTCAAAACACTGCAGCTCTTGAGTGATATGTCAGGGAGACTATGATGTAAGCACATAGCTGGTTAATAATTGATCTCCCCCCCTTTTACCTATTCACTGTAACTGAGACACACTGTTCAATTTAATATTTCTAAGATTATTAATCACCTTCTTTTCTGCTCCCCTCCTAGGCAGCAAAGAAGCTGCATTCACCTATGCCATCATTGCAGCTGGAGTGGCCCATGCCATTACCACCGCTTGCACGCAGGGCAACCTGAGTGACTGCAGCTGCGACAAGGAGAAGCAGGGTTTCTACAGCAAAGGACAAGGATGGAAGTGGGGAGGCTGCTCGGCAGATATCCGCTACGGACTGGGCTTCTCCAAAGTTTTCATTGATTCTCGGGAAGTCAAGCAGAGTGCAAGGACCCTAATGAACCTTCATAATAATGAGGTGGGACGCAAGGTAAGGAACAAAGGTGTACTTTTATTAAGCTTTAAAGGGAAAAAAATCTAATTGTGCGACATGTCATAGGACATTTCCAGATAAATATTGAAATCTTGCAAAAAAGAGTATTTTCCTTAATTTCCACCTCCTGCCAGTACATCAAGTTTGGGTTGGGGGAAAACAAAGATTTTTCAAATATCCTCTAAAAGTGGAGCTTTCTAAAGACTTTTGTGCTTACTAGTAGACAAAATGTTGGAAGCAATGACATAGACGCTCAATAGCCACATGTCTACAGTGTTGCTTTTGTGTGAGAAACAACCACGTTTTCTTTTATGTATTTTTAACTAGCAAATGTCAGTGGCAAAGCCTGGATTTGACAATTCTTGTGTTTTGAGCTCCACTTGAGAAAGTGGAATTTTTGAAAAGCCTTTCCAAAGTGTATTTTTTTACACTATATATGTGGCCTATGTGTGTAAAATTAATATTATTTTACAAATATAAGCCAGTTTGCAGATGCTATCTCTGATTTTTTGCGCTAGACAGATTCTCTCTCTTCGTTATAAGCCACAGCTGTCTCACTTTGTGGTACAGTAACTCTGCTTCCATTATACCTCAAACTTAAGCAGGAGAAGTTAAACATTAAGATAAATTAGTAAATAGATTCTAATAGATTAGATTTTAATAGACCTACTACTTCTTTAACTATAGTCATGATCTTTTTTTGAATCACAATGTAGGTAATGTTGAGGTCATTATCGTCGTCTACTGTTGCAGTGTAGCTGTTACAAAGAACTTTGCCATCAATATAACACAGAAGAAGAAAAAAAGCGTTTTTAAAAATATATCCAAATGGTGGAGACCATTGGTAAGTAGCTTGGGGCTGATCTAAGGAAGTGCTAAGTGTCTCTGTCATTACTCGGCTAGTCAAAGACCTGTGAAGAAGGGCCCGAGTTTTAACAAGAAGTAGAATAAAGAGCTGCTTTTAGGGAAAGAACTGTGGCAGGGTTTGATTACAGCCCAGATCCATGGACTGAAAAAAGACTGACACTGTACAAAAAGGCATTAACTCTATCTGCCCCATGTTTTACACCACTGGGACAGTCTTCAGTTACAGTTATGACAATCTGCAACCAACAGTCTCACTAATCTTATAAACCCACATAAGGTGAAATGTGTTTGCACATGCACCTTGGGGGTGTTTACTTTTTGGTTTGATTGTCAGTCATGATGGATCTTTTTTGTTTAAAGTATAGCATTTCCTTTAACACAGATAAACTCTATCTTTATACCTAGTGCAGTTTACAAGATTCCTGTATCTTGATCTAGAGTATGACTTAAGTTAAAAGCTTAATTATAGGCTATGAATCCCGTCACATTTAGCTAAAAAGAAAAAAGAGGAATATAATCGCCTTTTATTCACAGCAGAAAGCATCAAAGCAAGAAAACATTG
The DNA here is from genome assembly GCF_000732505.1 of Cyprinodon variegatus. Taxonomy (NCBI): domain Eukaryota; kingdom Metazoa; phylum Chordata; class Actinopteri; order Cyprinodontiformes; family Cyprinodontidae; genus Cyprinodon; species Cyprinodon variegatus. The sequence goes on from NW_015150661.1 coordinate 257,990, forward strand.
AAGATTACGCCATAAAAACAAACCAGGAACAAGGCTAATATGATAAAATACCACAGAGAAAACTTGCCTGATTGTTTTCATTTGCCTGTTTTTCCTGCATGCATGGTTGCAGAACACTGCAGAGTGACAAAGAGACTCCACTGGGTCTGAAAGTTAGACTGAGAGGTATGATGTGCCAAAGTCAGGGTTAGAGACAGCATTGACCAAAGTTAACAGATACCCTCTCTCAGGATGCCACTGCCAAAGGAGCCTAATTCTCACAACCAGCACGTCTAAAGCAGTGGCTGAAAAGTCTCCTCAAGCCTGATTGTAAAGCAGATCACTTTCTGATGCGTGTTTTTGCATGTTGAATTCAAATTGGCTTATCAGGAAATCTAAATTGCCCCCTAGAAAAAAAAGATTCCACTTGTGAATTCACTCATCGAGCTGCTTCTCTTATTTCCCTTTCGTTCTGCTAATAAATAGGGCCTCTGTTTTGGGACCAGACCCAACCACCCACCCACCACCGTCACCCAGACTCCTTAATTTATGCTAATCAAAAGCAGTGACACCAAGCAGGAGCGACGTTCACAGCTTCCCGGCGGAAGACGTACGGACAATAGCTGTCACAAGTGTGTAAGCTATAGGACAAGTGATGGTTAAAGGAATTGAAGCCAAGTTTTTTTTTGTTTTATTAAGGGGTTCACCCAGGAGGAAGTTCTTGTTCTCACATTTGTCTTTAGCATTTACCGTTTCAGGGTTTTTTTTGCCAAGTATTCAGGCATTCATTTCCTGCAAATGTTCTCAGGAATGATTTACCAAACATGCAGCATTCTGGGGGAGAAAAAAGGAATTGACCTTGCTTTAAAAAGAAGTCTCCAGTGGCACTTTTCATTGTCATCAGCACAGGGTTTAACAGTAATCCCAGTCACTCGGCGCCTTGAACAGTCATTCTTGACTTTTGCGGGTTGTGTGTGGTAACCACATACAAAGTAAATGAAATCTGAGACATTATTTTGGCTTCTGTGTATATCTAGTGTCACGCTGCAATGTGGTAGGGCTGTGTTTAATTCCGTTAAGAAATATTGTTGAATTGGTTGCTTTGGCTGCAGCCTGGTTTCTTTTGAGACACTACAATGAAATAAAGAAGAATTACTTAAAAATGATGATTGCGACATTTATCAATGTTTCACCTTGATTCTTTTTTTTTCTGTGTCTAGGTTCTGGAGAAGAATATGCGGCTGGAATGTAAGTGTCACGGCGTCTCAGGCTCCTGTACAACCAAAACCTGTTGGACTACACTTCCCAAGTTCCGTGAGCTTGGCTACATTCTCAAGGAGAAATATGCCAATGCCGTGCATGTGGAAGCATTTAAAGCGAGCCGTAACAAGCGTCCAAAATTCCTAAAAATCAAGAAGCCTCATTCCTACCTGAAGCCGCTAGACACAGACCTGGTGTACATAGACAAGTCACCCAATTACTGTGAGGCGGACCCTGTGACGGGAAGCCTTGGGACACAGGGGAGGGTGTGCAACAAGACAATGATGCAGCACATCAGTGGCTGCGACCTGATGTGCTGCGGGAGGGGATACAATACACACCAGTACTCCCGAGTATGGCAATGCAACTGCAAGTTTCTGTGGTGCTGCTATGTCAAATGCAACACCTGTAGCGAGAGGACAGAGGTATACACATGCAAATGAGAATATTTATTGGAGGCTGTGTGTCTGTATGTGTTTTGAATGTGCTTTTGTATGTATAATGGACAGTTTTGTGTTTAAAACCTGCATTCGCAGTCTTTTCTTTAGTAACGAACGACTACTGTGCTGCGTTTGCAACAAGTTGAAGATAGGGTACCACAGTTGTTTTGCACAAGAACCTCTTCACCCTTCTTCTTGGTCTCTTTGTTAAGACACGGTAAAACAATGATCTGATGAAACACTGGCTATGGAAAACTTCAACCTGGAAAATGGGACAAAGGAAGAATGGATTCAGTCACTGAAGCAAAAGCATCTAAGACTTTAAGCTAAATGGACTTTCTCTCTGCTTGGATTTTACAAGAATCAAAAGAATTAAGGTGGACGTGATCCTGAGTAGGACACTGCTGTTCTCTTCCCCAATGTGCACAGAAAAAATAGAGATAGCCATTTGAAATATTTAACATGCTGTATTTAGAGAATGAGACGTATTAATATTAACTTATTCTATAAAAAAAACTACTGATTTTGTCCAGTATGGTTTGAAAAATAACTAGATGTCAACAGTTTTTTTCACTTTCTTTGTAACAAATATGTTTATAGTCAACACACTGGATTTAAAGTCACGTCGTAGCATAATGTTCTTCCAACCGGAACTACTGTAGGCTGCTCACATCGACTTATCTACCTTTTTTGTGAGTTTTTCTTCCTTCAGTTGCTGCTAGTTTAGAAACTCCCACTTGTTGAGGTAGAAGTCCATATGCTGTACACTTTGTTTTCGCTTCAACCCGGTTCTACTGGACTTATGTGTCGAGTGAAAACATGGGCACATTTTCCATTGGTAAATGATAGTTAATAGAGTATATATTTGTAAAAGCCTATTTTTATATGAATGTTTTATTTATATCTAAGTATTTGTAAGCGTTGATAGGTGTGGAAATCAAGATCTGTCTATAAGCCCCATGTGACAAAAAAGCTGGTATACTGTATGTCATTTGGCCCAAGCTGTCACTGCCACCACTTGCTATATATTGTACGAGATAGAGGCTATCTATATCTGTTTGTGTTCAAACCTTTGTTTACTGCATTTCATGACTACTACTGATGGAATACAGGAACAGAACTACGCTAACAAAACCATATTTTCTTTATTGACTCTTTGCACATCATCAATTTCAAGTCAAAGGAATCTAGAGATGAACTTAAAATACTGTAGGCTAAAGTCAGATTATATGACCTGATTAGTGATTAGTATTTGGTGCTGTCAAAATCTAAAAATTATACACTTTACCTACCAATTAACATGATATATTTCTATTACTTGGCCACAATGACAACAACAAGCTCTAGTTTGGAAGGTCTAACTGAGGGAAGAGTCTGAAATGTTAGATACACTGCAAAAATAAAATAATCTTGAAAAAAGTTAAGATTTCTTAAATTAAGTAAATTTTTCCTTAAGTAGGTAAATAGACTTAGACTTACCGTAAAAGTTTAAAAAACGATTCACTGGACTTGGTTTCCAAGGTTTGAAGACGTTTCGCTTCCCCTCTAGGAAGCTTTCTCAATTTAAATGTCTTAGACTTAGACTTAGATAAAATTTATTGTCATTTTTTGAAATTTCTTTTTTTTCTTCTCTCATGACGTTTCCATTTTCTTAAAGTGCAACAGTGATCAAATGTAAACGTTGGAGAAAAAGCATGGTGCAAAAAAAAAAAAACGCATTGATATGGTCAGTTTGATTCAGAGTCTGTGACTTGATTTAGAGTTTTTTCACTGTCTGATGGCAGTGGGGAAGAAGCTGTTGCAGAATCTGCTGGCTCCTGGGCAGCAGGGAGAACAGGCCATGTCCAAATAAGATGATTTGCATGCGGAATGTGTATTTTTACTCTTAAAATAAGATAATTAGATAAAATGCACTTGAAATAAGACAGTGATTCAAGTGTTTTGTCTTATTTTATATGTAAATTATCTTGCTCCATTGGCAAAGTGTCTCACTTACCTCCTCAATTCAAGAACAAATGCACTTATTTTAAGAAAAAAAGACTTATTTAGATTTCAATTTTTTTGCATAATTTTTTTGTGTATAATTATAATGAACTGTTTAAAAGTGATCGGGGAAAATTTAAAGGTGTGAGAAACTGTGAAGGAAAACTGAGTTTTCATGGCCTGCCAGCAGTTCTTACTGGCTTCTGCAAATTAGATAAAGATTTTATCACATAACCTGAAGATCAGGTTATGACACCAAAGATTCTCCGTTTTATGCTTTCAAAGAATCCTGCTTTTTTATTTGAAAAATTGAATTTAGAAATGTTTCGAATGACAACAAACTTTTTGGACTTTTCAAACAAATCTTTTTTATTCTTTTCAAAAATGATTTAAGGGGATGGACTCTATAGATTTGTCATACAAATGAAATTAGTTGTCCTTAAATTGGAACAACTTAATTCATGATGAAGATGATGAAATATAAACTTGTGTTCTTGTTTGCACCATCTTGTATCATCAGATAAAGATAAATGTTATCCACTATTATGTAGTCATCATGGCTTTAAATCAGCTTTTAGGAGGCAAGCACAATGTGTGCAGTGCAGGGCCAAAAGAGAGACATTCTTTCAGTGGGGGAAAGTTATTCAGACTTAATTGAGGGCCCATCCTGTGGACTGGGAAGCAGTTGAATGTGTGCAAGTAGAGCAGTGTTTGTCCTCTAATAGTAGGGTACCATCATAATGGATGAGGCCGGTGGGGCAGACGTGTCACTGTGATGACTTGCTCAGTCGGGGGAGTGGGAGCTGTCAGGTGATAGATGACTCGCACATCTGCTTCATTCACTTCTGGGCCACTAGTTGCTACAACAACTCCAGCACAGCGGAGAAAATGTCGGGCGGTTTCCAAGAGAGGCCAGCCGACATGTCAGGGAAATGTTAACGACGCTAAGGCCCACAGTCGTTACGGATTCCTCTCTCACAGGGGGCTGGAAGTGGAATGAGGAGCCGGGGCCCAAAGGTGTTGATGGAAAACCTTCTCCCAGCAGTCTCTCTGGCCTGACAAATACAGCTTCTGAAGTTTTCACCTGTGCTTGATTTTTTAAAATTTTCTTTACCATTTTTTGTCAAAGTATTCAGGTTCAACTAACAGTAGATAAGCCCTATTTTGTGTCAGTGACAGTGATAATCTACCTATTAAAAAGGGAAAAGGGCGTGAAGGGATAATAGCCAAGGCTTGTCTGTCTGACAAAAGCTTTCAGCTTTCATAATATTGATACAAAAGGCTTGTATAAGAAAAGGCCGCTGTTCAAAAGGTTTTGGTTAAAGCTAAACTAGGGTTTTGTGTGAGTGACTCGCATCACATTATCTCATGCAGAGCCAGTTGCATCAACTCTTCTATATGTGTCTCCAATTAACTTTTGCCTGCAGTGATTTAACTTTTGAAAGACAGTGCCAAAAATCCCAGCTTTGTTTGGGTTCCTTTAATGTGCCGTTCTCTCTGAACAAGCTGCCCCTAAGGTTCGCAAATTTTGGATTACCTGTTAGAATTTCCACCTGTTGTTTACAGCATAGCAGGTCTTTTCTCAAAACAAACAATGTACCCTCGGCAGCCTATTTATTAAGCTATGCCTTGAATATCCCGGTCTGTCTTCTGAGCTGAATGTAACATCCATTCAACACAATGTCTGAAACCTTCCTCTGAGGCTTTGGTCCACTTGCTGAAGAATTGTCATCCTCAAATCATCCATAATGTGAAGCTCTTGATCAACCACATCGGGTGCTTCAATGGGCTGAGATCTTGCTTTTGTGGAAAAAAATGGATGGTCATAAATGGATGAATATGGTCAGCAGCAATATTTAGATATGCCATGGTTTTTAAACAATGCTCAATTGCCTCTTAATAGCTTGAAGTATGCTAGGAGGACTTATCTCACACCATCGCACAACCAACCCCAATCATTTTACCAAACCAGCAACCATGTAGAGTCACTTAAATCCCCATTCTTCTCTGTTATATCGCTTTCTTTAAACTACAGGTTTTTCTTCACTAAACCCAGATGCCTAAATATATTAAATTGCTGCAATGCGAATGACTGATTTACTGCATGTGTTAACAAGCATTCAAGCAGGTGTATCTAATAAAGTGGCTGATGAGTTAAAATTCTGTGATCCACCTGCGGTGTTCCTCAGCCAGGTGCAAAACTCCACCACACAGAGTCCGCCATCACTTCATCCTCGTTGAGTCACAACCGCAAAGTGCCACCCTCTTTGATAGTTCAGCCCATGTCAGACACCCTGCAGGATCACTGGGACTCTGATTATACTCTTAGCTGTGTTTCTCCATAAACAGGACCGGGCCCATGCCGACATGTTCAGGGGTGTAATATCCTTGTTCCTCTGAAGTAGGGTTGCGTTACCCTTTGGAGTTTTATTTATTGAGACACACAGAAGACGCACGAGTGCATCCTCGGCCCCGTCACCTGCGGTAGCTGGAAATTGGTGGTAGCTGCAGATTTATGGTCGGCAGTCTGGCTCACTCCCTTTGTTTTTGCTGGAGGTCTGCCACGGCTTCCCTATCTGCACCCGTGACCCTGTTACAGCAGGGCCGCCCAGCTCTCTGCTCCAGCCAGCAATTAGCGTCAAAGCCAACAATGAGTCTTTAAGACATATTTAAGCAAGACCTGTCCTGCTCTGTGTTTTATCATTAGATCAGTCCTGACAGCCCGAGTTGAACAGATTTATAACTGACTTGAAATATTCATCTGATGATGCTGGCATTTGTTGAAACCAATGGTTCATTTCTTTAAACTCCAGGTTCTTGTCCTAAATGTACAACTGAAGCACAAATCAACATCTTGGATTTCATTTTCTAAAGGAAATCTATAAGAATAAATAATAAAAATAACACCAACTGTTAAGGAAATGGCTCATAGCTTCACTTTAATAATGGTGTTAAGTAATTCATCTTGTAAGGTCTTTATTTAGACATAGCCTTTACTGAGAGTTGGGGTATAATTTGGGTATTATGTGTATGTGTGTGTTTTTTGTTCTACTCACTTCCAACACTTCACTCAAACAAGTGGACAGAGCTAAAGACAATAATTCTAGGAAGGAGGAGGAGCAAGGAAATATGCTCTCAAGTTTTCCTCTCCCCTCTTCTCCCCCTTGACCATAAATCTTCTGACACATGATTATGTCAGTCATACTTTTGTTTTTCCTCTGGTTGAGACATGCACAAGCACCTGAGTTCTCGCACACTAAATTGCAGAGCACAAGGTTGTCTTTATGTGATTCCAGAGATACTGTAAGGGTGCAGAGCTCATTCATGCACTCTCTGAAAATGGCCTGCCGTTTGAGACTCTTTGATGGAGGCTGCAGATAGTTAACAATAACCACTCCTCTCAAGAGAGAGATGCACATGGGTGCTATCTACCTATCTGATTTTACAGGTAAACACGTGGTCAAAACACCTTAGTGTATCGTCAGCGGCATTGAAGAGAGTTAGGATTTTCTGAAGTGAGTCTATGCGAAGGTTTGATTAGCAACACATTTCTCTACATTTTGTCAGTATAAGACCACAAATTAGCAGTTTTAATTTGATTTTATGTCACAAAACACATTAAAATTGTTTCCAAATAAAAATTTAGAAGGTGTGCATTTTTACCTCTAAATAAAATCCACTCCTTTAAAGGTCATAAATAATTTTACTCGATATAAATGCAATTTGGGAAGACCTTTGAGGTGTTTTTATAAGACAAATTGGACAAAAATAAGGAAGTTATAAAAATAAGTTTAAAAAGTAAGTTAAGTTAAGTAGGCTTTAAACATCTTAGAGACCACTATTTATTCAATCAAAGAAATACACTGGCTGAGCACAGAGAAGATTTATTATAGAAACAGCAAAGGGTTTCATGTTAAATTTGGACAAGCTGCACAGATAAAGAGCAAAGATAAAGTAATGGGCACATGGAAAAGTTATACTTTTCCAAAAGTTATACTTTTCCATGTGCCCACTGCTTGTGCTTTTAATATTGAAGATTCTGAAGACGAAAGTCAATTTTTATACAGTGATATATATATATATATCTATCTATATATATATATATATATATATATATATATATATATATA
>NW_015150661.1:265801-293487 GCF_000732505.1 Cyprinodon variegatus
ATATATATATATATATATTGGAGAAGATGCGCTCATCAAAGGCCTGACCAAAGTTTTTTGGCCAACGTCTAAAATGTTGTTTGGCAGAAAACTGACACACGCTAAGATGAACAAACCACTCCCAACATTACAATTTGTGTATTTATTCCTTTCATCCCTGTTTATAAGCTGACTCAAATCAAGGGAAACTTGTTTGTCATGATTGTTGAAGACATTTTTCTCATAATCCCATTCATGCTGTGTTCTGCAGGTGCATTCTCAACAGAAACCGTCAACTCTTGAGGTACGTAAAACCCGCTTTCACTTCACAAGAGTTTCTGCCGCAGCAGTCTCTGCTTTCTTTGGCCTGCTCATCCTGTCACCAGACACCAGTCCTTTAGAAGAGCTGTGATTTATGGTGGAAGCGATCACTGTGGCATCTGTGCCAACTGACAATGCTGCTGCTGCTTTTGTTTCCTCCTCAGAAGTTGCAGGTGACATGAGATCATGGGTATTTTTCACACTTCCCCTGAGAAAAGCTGGAGACACATGAAGCTGGAGATTCTACTTTACCTTCACAGAGGAGTTTGTCTACTAATCGTATCGCTGTCAGTGCATGACAGGGTCGGTTTTTAACACAAAAAAGGAACGAGTCTAAAGACTTCCTCCCAGAACCCCTTTAGGGTATTTGCTATTGTCTGGTGCAATTTTAAAAGTCCCTGTCCATCAGGCTTTCATTCTGGATTTCACAAGAAAAACAGGAGAGACTCACTTGTGAATAGCCTGACCAAAAACCACCATTTATAATGCCTGGGCTCTGTTTTGGAAAGACAATAAGTGCAATATAACATTACAATAACCATAAATCAGCGTACTGTAGGTATAAAGCGTCTCTGAAATCAGTAAAGATGTGTGAAAGTAGGCTCCCCTTCACTGCTCCATTAATCCAGTCTAGCTTTTGTCCTTTGCGTTATCTCATTACCATCACTGAAGCTGACCTCAGTGCAGAGGATCCAGCTGTGTTCCCCTGCCCCACAAAAACACCTCTGACCCTATCCTGAACTGGAGGATCATCCAGCACTGTCACAGTCTCATCTACCACTGTCACCAAAAGACCTGCTAAGCTCAGGGGTCACTCAGTGCATTTTACCCGCAACTGTCACATCACCCCCTTTTTAAGTGGGCTTAGTGCTTAATGGTGATGCATAGTGAGGGAAAAGTTGACAATGGAAAATATTTTGTTTGGATGAATGAGCGAAATGACCTAAGATATAACCCGTCAGATAGAGGGCTTGTTTACAGCCAACACTGGCTGTTATTTACATGGAGCCTCAGACATAAAACTCGTATAGAAGTGGTTATTACACCTGATGACATCAGTGTAAAGAACTGTGTATGCAATTAAGCACATGGGGAGCTGGGTTTGTAATCCATACAGAAAAACAAAGGATGAACCTGTTCACATTTTGTGACATTGTAACCGCAGACTTTAATTTATTTTTATTGTTATTTTCTGTGATAAAACAAAAGGTATGTATTAAGTGAAAGGACAAATATAGACTGTTTATTATCACTTGTATAAATAAAAAAACTTGAAAAGTGTGGTATGTATGTTATCAGTCCTCTGAGGGAGTATTTTGCAGAACAATCCTAGTCTTTTGGAGATTCCTTTTTGCACGTTTGCAGATAGAAATGATTGCTTATCCTACTAAACATTAGCTCAACCTTTTAATTCAGATTAAATGGGCAGCATCTGTAAAAACAAGTCTTGCCACAAATTTTTATTCAGATTTTAAACTGGGCTTTTACTAAGCCGTTCAACACATGATTTTGCCTCGATCTACATCTTTTAATTCCAGCTTTCAGTAAATGATACCTACTTAAACTACCTTTTTATTTATTTTAATGATGGACTGAGACCTAACTATATGGAGATATTTAAGAAAAAGTACAAAGCAAACATAAAACCTTTCCAGGATCAAAGGACTGATGTCTCAACAAAAAAAACTCCATGCGTTTTTATTGTTTCATGATATAAAGCCTTTTGAATTGTCTTTTTGCTGAAATGTGGTGTAGAAATAAACTTGCCCTGACCTTGATTAGATTTCACCATGCAGTCTTCGCTCATCATATTGGTGTCAAACATCTTGGCTTGGCAATATTTTCCTGTTCTACCCTGTAAAGGTTCCTCGAAGAAACAGATTTGAGGACTTGATTACAGCTCCCTTCAGGAAACCCCATTGATTTTTAGTCAGATTTAGTTCTAGACTCTTGATAGGAAATTCTGCAGCTTTAAGTTCCCTTAGACTAAGGTCTTTCTTTTTGGTTTTTGGCATATGCTTTAGCTTAGTTCATGCTGAAAACTTTATATCCTTCAGTTTCAGCCCTCTGGCAACCCTAAATTATCATTCTGCACGTTTTAGATCCTGCTGCAGCACAGTTAAATGCATCATTTGGTGTCACGATGGAGATATGATGCAATCATTTGTATCAGTTGTGCTTATGCGAGAGCAAATCTGAAAAAGGTGAAGGTATTGGTTAGAACTGACTTTTTATCTGGTATTTTGAGGTATTTATATGTTCATCTACTTATGTGAAAAAAATCACATCTAATCTACTGAAAAGTGATCTCAGATCACAATGCTGCCAGCACAAAATTTCCAACCATAGTAAGACAGTTACAGTTTTGCTCAATTCATTTATTAATCTATCATTTGTACCAGACTTGAACTCAAAAATACAAAAAGGTTGAAACCAGATCAACAAATGCTTAAACAAATGATGAGTCTACACATTAACCAAACTGATTTTTTTTTACATTCTTCTTGCAATTAAATGCCAAACTAGAAGTTGCTCTTCCCATATATTTATATATATGAGGGGATCTCTACTGAGCCTCCAGAGTTGCCAGGCCTGTTTGCAGCTTTTATGAATAGATCAAGATGATGATGATTTTTTGGGATTGTCTTATAGAGTCGTAATAAGATTCAGGGAAGGCTGTGGTTGTAAGGCGAAAACATGTACAAAATCTTTATTTTGTAAGGTGGTGTAAATGTGCACTGGGAGTTTTCTGTGTGTTTTCTTGCAGATTGAAATTCCTTTATGAAATATGCATTTCAGTCCTGCAGCAGATGAATGACATGCAGATAACATGGATGAAAAGGTCTATGGTGCTGACTTCAAAACTCTTTCTGTCACCTGCATAGTGGGATACATATCAAAAGAAGTACTTTCGGGTATCTCCTTACCTCGTTTTGGTTGGAGCTGAGGGTGTTTCCATATCTTGGCAGAGAATAAGTGGAGAGAGTGAGAAGATTAATGATATAATAGCTCTGACCACACTGTTTAGTTATTTAAACTGGCAGCATCAGCTCAAATTGTTTCATGGCTTTCTGCAATGATACATTTGGGAGCATGTCTGGACAGGCTGTGAGATGCTCGAAGAGAACTCGCTGCAACTCCCTCTGAACTCAACCACTTGTCAGGAACGTCGGAGTTATGACACCATCAATTCACGCTGAATGTTTACTTCTCAGCAGCTTGTTTGTGCACCTTTACCTGGTTGGCTTTGAAAGAATAGAACTGAAACACAGAAAGCTAAGACTGATTCATTGATTGTCTGATAATCAGCATCCTCTGAGGCTCTCTTTATTTGTTTTAAGATAGTTCTGTTTTGATTCTTGCTTAAATGTCTTTTATCACCAGTAAGACTGAGGTTTCTACAGAAAATTGTGGATTGTGAAATCAGAGACGGAGCATTTTGTTGATTTTTACCTGGAAGGGTAAGGTTAATATCCCACCTGACTAGCATATGACGCCGGATGATGATCTGTGATATTTCCTAAGCGCCTTGGAGTCTTATAGGGTTGTAGTGAGTTTGATGTTATTGTTCAAAACATCCCGTGTCAGAGCGCCCGAGAAGTCGGAGGATTACTGTAAGCTTTGCTCAGGTGACGTTTAGTGTGCGTGTGTAGGTGGGAGGTGGTGTGGGGGTGGGGTAATAGATATAAGGGCCCTCCATATACTTGTTCCAAGCCTATCAAAAAACAAAGAAAATGCAGCCTATGGGGTCCTGAGATTATATAACAATTTAATACCTTTAAAGTCTGTTTTCACAAGAACAATAAAAGTATACCTAACCCAGTTTCTGAGATGCATTGCTGTTCTTTGTTTTTATATTTCTAAAGCCTTTAACGGCAGGTTAAGCAGGTCGGTATGCTCTTTCAAATCACCGTGTGTCTCCTTCCACAATCCCGTCAAAGATCCTACGGAGCCTGGGATTATCTTTAAGGGATAGTTTGGATTTTCTGAACTGCGGTTCTATGAAGTTATTATCAATAACAGTTCCCTCGCCTGTGGTAAACAGATGTCAGATCACAGTGAGTTTGCAGAAGAGTGAAGTTATCCTTAGAGCGGTGGAAGGCTTAACCTGTTCATTATTACCTTTGCGAAAAAAACTCAGACTGATATTGTCTGTCTCTGCGACACAAAGGGGCATTATTGTGACGGACCAATACAAAGTATCATGTAATTGTCAAATGAAAGGCAAATAATATATCATTTAGATTTTTATTATGAAAAAAAGAAATCTATTAATGGTGATATGTGTTTGTGTTTATCTCCAGTAAGTCAATACATTATGGAAAAAATGTTTGCTGCAACTACAGCAGCACGTCTTTTGGGGATATCTCTTTTTCAACTTTACACCTCTAACATTTTCTTCTTGGCGAAAGAAATTTTAAGGTCAGATAGGACAGAGCGGCATCTATTGTCTTGCCAAGAATTCTCAATAGTATTTCAGTTGAAACTTTGACTGGGCCAGTCTTGAGTTTACTTTGATCTAAACCATTACATCATATTTGTAACTGAATGTTAACTGTCATTGTTCAGATGTCTTCAACCCAGCCTTTTCCTCAAAGTTTGTTTTGTATTTAACCTTATCCATGTATTATCGGCTCTTAATAGCTTCCCTGCTAATGCTAATAAAAATAAAAACAAAAAAATAACAATAACAATCTACACATCAATCTACCAATGTGTTACATGTTGGGGGTGGGCTGTCTCATTCAGTGTGCAGTGAGAATTTTCTACGACAAAAGACATTTTTTTAATGTAGACTAAGAAGTTTAACTTTGGTCTCATCAGAGCACCACCTACTTAAAGGTGTTTACTAAGTAACCACCGACTTTGTTCTTGCAGATCTTAAAAATTATTCAAACTTGTAGAATGTCTTATAGTTTCTTCGAAACAGATTATTTCACATGAGCTGCTTATCTTTGCAGCTTTCTTTGCAGCTTCTCTAGATTTAGCATTTAATCCTTGTTTGCTTCTTTGATTAAAGATCGCCTTGCCCAACCTGTATATTCACATAAAAAGCAACGCCTTGCAAGGTTTGCAGTAATACTATGGGCTTTTCTTTATTAAAAGCAAGAGAAATGTTTCTGTTAAGATGCACTTGCAGAACACAGAGAGACCAACATTCCAATAAAACTTCTCCTAACCTTGTGCCAACTATGTAAGCAGGTGTGAAATCACAAACAAATTATTTTTCTGTTAAGTTTTGCTTTTTTTTGTCATGCCGATATGATTTCCAGATCAAATAATTTTAATATCAGGCAAATATGTAATTTATCAATACAAGAAAAGTTATCCAATCAACAGTGAAAACTATATCCCTCTCTCCAAAGCCTTAAGATTTAACTGTAATTTTCAATACGCCTTAATATAAAAATAATTAAAAACCAGATAAGAACCAAAATCCCTTTACTCTTTCAGATTATACTTTAGTTCCTTAAGCCTTGCAATCAGGTAAAATGCATGGACACAGAAAAATGCCCACACTATGGGCCCAGTATTACTATAAATATAAGATCCCTAAACCAGCTTTCAGAGGTGATGGCAAAACTTTTACTTGTATAATATATTAGGTTAACACAAGTACCAGAAGGACCCATTGATATGACAGTAAGGGAAGCAAGAACTGCATGATCCTGTTGATGCACACTTTGTTGATATGCTTGCTAATCCTCTAGGACCTTTTCTAAGACAACTTGTCAAGCTCCTCTGATGGAAGCCCGAGGAGTTTTAGGGCCAGCCAAGAGGCATGCTGTAGTTCCTCCAGTGTGTTCAGCATGACTGTACCCTGGTGCTCCTCCCGGTGGGACATGCCTTGAACACCTTCTGAGGGAGCGGTCCAGGATTCAACCGAAAGTATTGCCAAGCTACTTTGGCACACTCCTCTTGATTAAGTGCAGCACTGACTTCACTCTGAGCCTATCCTGGATGGTCATGTTCCTCACCCGCTCTGTAAGGGAGTGCCCGGCAACCTTGAGAATAGTCCTTCCAGGATGTTGTGTTTTGGTTATGAACCAGTTCTTATCACCATGTAGCAACACTGGACAATTATGATGCATTGTGTCATTGACCCTACAGCAATCTCTCACAACAAGTATGCATACAGTGACAGAAGAGAGGACAAACTCCCTTTTAAGAGGTACAAAACCTCCAGCAGAAACAGGCTCGGTATAAAGGGGCTTTCTACCCTTGCCAACTCAGTACAGGTCTGACTTAAAACCAGCAATGCAAACCAGACTTTCGCTCACCGTTTACAGAGACCAGTAGGCCCCTAGTAAAGGGACACTGACTTCATACTTCTGGAGTACATCCCACAGGGAACTCATCATGGGGCACTCAACCAAATGTTTTCTCCAATATTATGACATTTCAAGCACTCTGTAGAGGATGTAGAACTGGTCCAGCATTCCATACATGACACATAAACTTCAATGCTTTTCAAGAAGTTTAAGTTTGACAGTAAGCCAGATTCTCCTCTCCAGCACTGTGGCATTGGCCTTCCTGGGTAGAATGAGAAGTGTGATCCCCTTCTTGTGAAGGGGAAACACTACCCCAGTGAGCCAGTCCAGGATCACTGTCCCCAATTACCACTGGGTGTTGCAGAGGCATCTTCCTCCCACCATCCCCAAATGTCATTAGTCAACCAAACTCAATAGGGTTCCTTCTTCTCTGCAGCCCTTACTGTTGGTGTCCACTGAAAGGTTGTGGGGTTGGTCCCACAAAATGTACAACAGATCTTACTGCCACAGCTATGGCAACTGCATCGACAAGAAAGGGAAAAAAAACATAGTCAACTTGGGAGTCTATGTTCCCAAGGTCTCTGGCCAAGATGCCCACCAGACATTCCAAGCAGAACCTCACTACCTGCCTGTGCTGAGTCTGATGAGCTTCCTCTTTCCTTGGTGTATCAATCATGTACAGCCCTGCCACACATTTTACCCTGCATCCATGTCCATAGGCAGAAACGACAGTCTTAGTCTTCCCAATCATGAGACGGCTTAGCTGTTAGGGGACAAGCAAACCCAACCCAGCCCTCAATCTCTTCCAATGATTCGACCAGCCTCTCAGCCAAATTTTTGCCTCGAACTGTGTCTTCTTACAATCATAAGGATGTTCCAATGATCGTAATGTCCTTATACTGTAATCCTATAAGATATCACTGCTGTGTGTGTTGTATTAAGAGTGATCTGGTTTGCTTTGAAGGAAATATTGGTTGCACTGATTGCAACTTGGGGAAATCTAACATCCAGGTCTAATATCCTAGCATATGCTCCACATAAGCAACAGGATAAAAAAGAAATTTAGCCAACCAGAAAGTGTTTCCAAAAGAAAAAACCAAACACAACTCACCAGTGCAGCAAAAAAGCCCCTGCTCTCTATTCCTTTAAATAACACCCCTTTTTTCTTGTTTAAATGTTGTTGTTTTTTTTGTTTGTTTTTTAAAACCAGTCCACAAATTTCCTCCTGGTTGGCCATGTTTAAAGATTTTAACATACATTTATTTTTGAGAGGTTTTCTGAGGTTTTTTGGTCTCATATCTGAATTTCCCTGAAAGAAATATGTGCATGTGTGGTGTTTTGTGCTTCCTGTGTGGCTCTACAGTACACAACACACTTGAGAAACAAGCCACGTGTGGGGTCTTCTATGATTTGAAAACCATCCGACAATTTTAAGATCTTGCAGTGTAAACCAGGCATAACAACCTAGTCTAAGCTCACAGGGAGGAAGTTGTAAAGGTCTCCAACTCTGAATGCTAGCTAATTCTCTTTTCACCAGTCCCATATGGTTTCCCATGCAGATGATAGGCCTGCTGGGTGCTGGCCTTGTGATAATAGGTTGGGATGTGAGGACATCCTCTGACCAGGACTGAACCAACCAATAGGTACTTGTCATTGAACCTAAAACAATGGTATGGCTTGAGGGTGAAAACCTAGGTCCACTGTTTCACAGTTTGAGGATGTCTTAAGCCTCGACTTCTTGGTCCTCATGAAAGCTGAAATGCTTTTGTTCTGAACCATCACCCAGAGCCTGTTTGGCCTTGGGAGACCGTATCATCTGTGCTTAAGGCTCAGACAATTCAGCCTCTGGGATCATCCAAATACTGAAACCCTTCAACCACGTTAGGGTGGCTCACTCTCATATTTCTGATCTCAGAAATATGCTGATGAATCTGATATTCCAGTGATGTCATACTGCAACACACATGAACAGTTCTGACAAATATACCTTAATTTACATTGTCTCTTAATTTTAAGTCTTAAGAGACTTTATTTTCAATCTTTTCTAGGATCTTGTCCAGGCCTGTTTAAAGAGTTTAATTTATTATTATTATTTTACTAAGGCATTGTTGAAAAGCCATGTCTGACTTTCATTTGTTCCTTTTTGTATTCTTTTTAATTATTACTACTTTGGGCAGATTTAAGGTATTTCTGTGACAACAGTTTTTTTTTCCTTTTCATTACTCAAACCAATTTTATGCAGTATTTCAAGTGAAATTAGTGATACATTTTTGAGCCATAATCGGTTTAGTTTGATCTAAATTTGCGAATCTCAAAGTACAAGTAATGCAATAAGAGTAACATATTTAGATTTTACCTGTACCCAAAACACTGATCTATTTCGCTACAGCATGCAGTATATCAACCAAATAAAAGTAGAAGATCTTCCATAAATTAAAAAGCACACACTAATGAATTCATGTAACTTAAACAATTTATAGGTTTCATCCAAGACGGGAAAAGCAAACACAATAGCGGTTGGAATAGTTGGATGTTAGTGCCTTGCTGCAGATTTATAAATTAATGCTTGACGGAAAAACAGGTCTTTCATGATGAAATATGAACAATTTAATGTGACTCATGGGGCATAAAAGGGATGTTTATCTCTGCTTTTTAAGCAGCTACATAATTTACTCTTACTCAGTGTGAAGAACAAAGGTGGGATGAGATCAAGTCAGACCTACAGATTCTCTCTTACCACATTAGATCACACATTTCTCATTAAGTCTAAAGTTGGACCTTTCTAAAAGACAAAATAAAAGACATCAGAAAAAGTAACAGGGTTGTCAGTAATCTAATGACAGGTTTATCTCAAGTTGAGTTAGAGACAAACATTACCTCAGAGCTGCTGCAGACTTGCTCTTACATCCCAGCGTCAGTTCACTGAGTCTGCGCTGATGTGTCCCCAGGGGAAATTCCTTTCTACCACTGTCCCTCTTTGCAGCAGACTGTAGTTGTCAGTGTTGGGTCATAGGATGATGTATCTGTGTGCTTCAGAGGTGGAAAAAATTCCACTACTGTTGTCACATGCTTGCACATTTAGCATGGAAACTTAAACATGCAATATTTCCATGTTTGCAGCAATTAAAAAGATCCTTGGAAGTTTAATAAATGGACTGTTAGGTCTGATGTCAACTGTTCTGTGCTTCGCTTTGTTTTCAAATACCTTCCAGAGGTTAAATTAAGATGTGTAGGTAAGCAGTACTAGAAGATGAGACTTTGCATATTCATGTATGCTGCTCAACCAGCCCGTACAGTGGCACACCTCTAAGAACCATTAGAAGCACCGACAAAATTGGACTAGTGGCTGACAGTGAAAAGAGTGAAATTACCTAACCAACAGTAACTGGGTAACCCTTCTGAATTTTGGCAATATTTGAAAAACATAAGAGGTGTCTTGGTGTGCTCGGATCAGTGTTTACAGCTTAACACAGAAACAGTGAAATGCTAGGGAAGCTGAGCTGTTATGGAGCATGCAACCCTAGTCTGTATTTTGTACCTACTGTTGAGATTCTTTCAACATAACTCATGTTGTTTGCAGTTTTTGCCCATTTTACTGTGTCACTGCAAATAAAACCAATTTCACTCATTTGCCTTTAGAAATCCCTTAATTAATAAGTAACCTTCATTTGCACATCATTTAATAATCTCAGTGTAAATTCAGCTGCTCTTTGAGGGATCGAGAGGTTTGCAGGGAATATAAATGATCAAACAGTATCATGAAGACAGAGGAACAAGCAGACAGGTCGGGGGGAAGGTTATGTAAAAGTTAAAACAGGTTTACATTATAAAACAGGATTTGAACCCCTCAAAGAGTTTGCTTAATTTAGCATTCAAAAGTAGAAAGAGTGTGGCACAACTGAATCATCTAACTAAATCAGGTAACTGATAGCAATAAAATGACAATGACAATCTTAAATGTAATATCAATATGTTCATCATTACATTCCTATTTGAATGCTACATTTGAAGTCTGCTTCCTGTTCTCCATACAGAGTAAAATTCATCCCTCCAGATTACCATAAATTCACACGGTAAACAATTTCATGTAATGTATACTACTGATTATCAGTATCATGTTAAATTTACCCTATGACATTCAACAACCTTGAAGATCCTCTCAAATATTCGCTTCAATACATCAACTGAACAATACAGAGAGCACACATTTTAATACTTAAACAGGAAGCCTTAAAGTTCTCACTTTCAGAGGTTATCTGCCTTGACTAGTTTATTAAGCCCCGGGCCCCACAGGTCACCTCGTTGACTTCTCTGCCTGCTGATGTTGGGAAACATTTCCAGGACCTTTCAAATAACAGCTAAACCTAATTTGTCTTAAAGAGCTACACCATTAAACATTTCTTTAGACTATTGAATAAAGAATAATTTGATCTATTTTTGAATAATTTCTTTATTCTAACCTGAGAAATCTTTTACTTTATTTCCAAAGTCTGCTAGGGTTGTGTGGAGGTTTGGTAAGTACCCAAATTCAGGGATGAGGAGGCAGAGATGAGTTTTTGCTGATTTAATACAAAAAGGGCAACAGAACCTAAATCCAAGAACAAAATGCAGGAAACCAAAGAAATCATAAGACATCAGGGTAAAACAAACACATGAGGAGCCAAGCAACAATGAGAAAGCAGCATTGAGGATCTGCACAGGAAGAGTATATATGGGAGACAGAACAAAGACTGGGGTAATCAGCTGATAGCGAGCAGGTGAGGATAGAAGCTAGGGAAAAGGAGACTGGCACAAAAGGGCAACAGAGAGTAACTCAAAATATGCAACACAGCTTAAATATAACACAAAATTAAAAAAAATAGATAAATAACCGAAAAAACAGAATTACATAAATAACTAAAAACTCCGAAAGAAACTCAAAAACGAGTTCAAAGGCAGAGAACCATGACAGAGTCTGGATCACCTCATAATGGGTTACAAAATCCCTACCTGGTCACAGAACATTTCTCACATGTACATTATTCCCATTACTTTTGCACATCTTCCCATCATGATGAATCATTTTCATTGAAACCAATAAAAAAATCGGTACAAGGTTTATTTGCTTGTTAGCATGTGCCATCTTCTCCCAAGTCTATAGGCCAGTAAGAGCAAGATCCCTACACCTAAAACACAGAAAATAATGAGAACAATATGGGTCAGTTTCAGTCAATCCGTCTTCTATATGCAGATATGCCTTTAAGAGTTTATACAAGCCATATAGAACCCATAGTAACCATGTGAGAGAGTGTCCTTTTTCAAAAAAAAAAAAAAGAAAATTAATTTGTCCAATATACAAGCTTATTCTTATAGTGGCATAACAAAAAACTGCACATCAATCAGTATAAAAAGAAGTCTGAATGCAGACTCCAAAGTCTCTGTTAAAGATCCTCCTCATTCAATTTTAGATTTAGCTGAAATTTGTTTTGATCTGTCACATAAAATCCAAGTGAAATACATTAAAGTTTAAAAGTTTCATGTAATAGCATGCCTAAGGGATATGCATATTAATGGAAGGAACTTTATAAATGCTGGACAGTTCCTCCCAGATTCCCACCTTTTGTCTCAATATCATTATTATGTATTGCACACTAAAGTTTTAATACAAACATCACTCAAAACTAAGCCACTATATCTGTCAATGTCACCGACAAAGCCAGTTCTACAGATTGAATAAAAACTCCAAATGCAACCAGCATCCAGCTTTAACCTGGTTTATTTTTGCAGTCCTTCATGATTTGTGTTAAATTGTGTGAGATTCCTCCCTAAATCCCGACAATCAATCAAGGCCTCTTCCAAAAAACATGCCTTGAGCAACATATTCAGGAAAAACCCAGCAGAATGTGAGATCTGCGGAGGAGAAACTGGAGATAGTGTGAACACCCACACTCTCCACCTCCAACTCACCCACCCACTCTGCTGCTCGCTCCTCAGATGAATTTGTGATAGATCTTATATCAACAAAACTAATATTTTACTGTGCACAAGAAACAGGCTTTGAAATGTACAATGCTAGCTAACAGGACTAATCTATGGCCTCAAACAGATGCTGTCTTTGGTTTGATAGATTTAGGTGCAAGCAGTATCTGTCTGGAGCCGCTAGGGCTGCCAGGTGCTTCTGTATCAACACCTCTTTTATCACCTAAAGAGGCTCATCTCACTAACTATGACAGTAATTTCATATGAGAGGGCCACACTGACAGAGGTGTCGGCTCAGCATTGATGGAGATAATTGACTGTAAGTCAAGTTTGCAGACTGTATGCACTTGAATATGTTCTCTGAGAGCTCTCCCTTTCTGTAGTGAACGCTGTTGACCGATGTTTGGACTCTGGATTTATGCCTTTAATAAAAAAGAACTCTTCTTCCAAAGTGCTGTTTTTAAGTGGGGGAGGGCTCAGATGAAATTAATCCTCCCAAGCTGAAAAAACACAACAGTTTAAAATTTGAGATTCTTGCCGCTGCAGATGGCACAAGATGCAGTCAAACACACAACTTGATTACTTTCAGGGTTAGGTAAACAGACTGTCTAATAGAAGAATATGTGCTGCTTCACACCTGTTCGATTATACAAACAGATATGAAGTTTGTCTCATGGTATAATCAACTAATCAAGTGGTAACAGTCAACAGACATTAGGTGTAGGCAAAATACAGAAGTTTGCTTTGAATAGCCTCAAGGGGTTTAGTAAGTTCATATGCTCTTGGTTTATTAGAAAGATTAGATGTTTCTGCTCCCTGAGAGGAACCTATAATAACTACTAATTAAAAACCTTGTGAGCATGATTGTTTCCCCTCAGTTTAAACTGATTTTGGCTCATGCACAAAGGAGAAACATCAGCTATTTTTCAAGAAAACCTGTACCACATGTATATGTTACAGGGGCATTAGGTATCTTGATGGTAAAGGGTTCCAAACTTAATATCCAATAACCATTTTCAAAGTTACTGTGAAGCATATACAGTGTTGTGCAAAGGTATTTAAACACTATGAACTTTTCATATTTTTTTCATCATGCATATCTTTTTAAAAGACAAACACAAAATAGGGCCAAGGTTTAAGGTGGAAACAAATACAAATTCCAAAGAAGTGTGCTGTTTATTAGTCTTCATATCCTCTGGGCCAGTATTTAGAATCAGCTTTTTCCTAAAATAACTCATCTTTTATTGAGGAAATGGATCCAAACAGACAGGAGGCAGGCAGAACAATACGGTAAGACAAAAAAAGGAAAATAATTAAAGTAAAAAAATCACAACAGAGGTAAAGAAAGGCAATGGAGAACCCAAAGCATAAGTGTTAGAGAATCTAGGTGCAACAGGGAGGATAAGAGCAACAGAAGAAGAAAGCAAACAGGAGTGAATAAATAAGCGAGTATACAGTGAAACAATCAACAGACAATTGTAGATAATCAGTCCCTCAGCTGGAGCTAAGGGACCGTGACAGAAGATAAACACATAAACCATGTAAGCAAATCAGGGGAACTAATTTATTAACAAGGAAAGGAAAAATAGGAATAAAACAAACTAATAAAAATAATAAAAGATCAGAGAGAGCACTTTATTTGAAGCATAAAGATTCAGAGCATTTGAGACTGAAACTCATTTTAAATGCATAACCTCGGTTTTGCACATCCTGAGTCTGAAAACAATGCTTTTTCTTTATGAGCATATTATTATGAGCATTGTTAAAAGTTTTAGCCACTAAAATGTTATGAAGAGAATGTTCAAAGCACCATCCTGCATTTATCCTGTGTCACCATGGAGATGGTGCTTTCCTCCACACATAGCATTTGTTTTTTTATTTTAAGCCAAAAGAAACAAATTTTGTCTCCTTTTAACAGCACATATTCTTAGCATGCTTATTGTAACTTTACCATCAAGAATGCTTTCATGATCTTCTTTCAAAATGTTTTTTTCTACTTGCACTCTTCCTTAAAAAACTGTGGAGTTTTCCTGGCAGCAAGTTTTCTTACTGAGCAGTTCTTAGTGTAGCTCCTCCAGAGATACAGATCTATTTTTAATGAACAGCTTTGTCTCTGTTTAGATTTGGTTGCAGTGAATTTTATTTAGGGGATGAAGAATAAAGGAGTTTGAATAAAAATGCAAAACATGACAGAATTTATTTGGGAAGCATTTTAAAAACCACTCATCCTTTTCCTTCTACCTCTCAATTATCCAGCTCTTTGTTTGTTTCTTATTTCTGATGATTAAAAATCTTCTAGAGTTAATCTATTTTTGGATTCTGGTTGTTTTCACGGACTGACAGAATTTTAGGGAACACCTAAATCCTCTCCGCCCCTCTCGGTGAGCACAACATGCCACAGCACAGTCCACGACTGCATGACGATTGCACCTTAAAGAGGAAAAATGCCTTTTGAAATAACAAACACTCAAAGCCAGCTCATTACTTCAGTGACATTGTTCCTTCCAAGGCAAGCCTGAACTCTTCGTCGTCATACAAAACTCTGCCTGTTGATCACCCACAGAAAATTTATTACCCTTGCTTAAATCCACTTAGAGCAGCCTGTGTGCATTCCTGTGCTTGGCTGAAGCAGCTCGAGAGGAATGCCATATGCCAGCTGTGTTAGGATCTCTGGAGGTTTTTCTGGTGTGAGTGAGCTTCCTGTTATAGAGAGGATCTTTGCTGGTGCCCGTGTTACTGCACACCTGAGAAAATTTCTCAATCAAGATGACAAGCACGTATATGAGGAACATTTCTCTTTGTTGGACTGCTACCCTTGATGTTATTCCAGTCAAAGATCTAAACCAGGAATAGCTTTCTTGTGGAAATTTGTCTTCTTGTGAATCTCTTTAATGTAGACTCTGTTATTGTTCCAGACAACCAGTGAACCTCAGTCTTAATTGTGTGCAGCAGTTCTGTCTTCATCACCTGCCTGCCCGCTCTCCAGCACGACGATCACTTGCAAGTACCAACACTCTCAGATCTCACTCACGTTGTCCTGGGGTACAGTCTGCAAAGCCTCCTGAATCCAACCACTACAGATCTATGCTGCCTCTTTTTCATCCCTCAAGTAAGCAAATCAATCAGTCATCAGTTGTCATCAACCTGATCACTCTGATTCCTCCACTCAGACCAACCAGAAAGTTCAGCAGACTTCCTGCAGTTCTCCTCTTCCAGATTATTGTTGCTTTTTGTAAATAAACAGTTAAAGCTCGCTGGTTCTCTGTGTGACTCTGGATGTTAGCAGCTGGCTTGCTCAGTGCCTGCTTTGGTGAGTGGCGGCAATGTGCATGGACCGCCACTTCCCGAGCATACCCTTAACCCCCACACTGCTTCCAGGGCGACGCACAATGGAAGCGCACTGCTCTCCAAGGGGATGGGTTAAATGCAGAGTTAATTTTGTTGCTCTGTACTTGTGACAGTGTAATGACAATGGGGAAAAGAGAGGAAAATGTGGTACAAACTATGTACCAACGTGACAAGCTGAGGAGATGCCTCATCTTTGACCACAAATAGAAAACTTCTGTTTTCATATATTTCAACTGCACAGTTGTTAGCTTTTACTGGTTATATATTGTTAAAAGAAGCACCTAAGTCATAGAAGGCTCTGCATGCTATACATGAAAGGGGCAAGAAATATTCATCCAATGATTGATTGAGCTCATGGTCAAGATGCATATCCATTATCTGTTTCAAAAGTCCATTATCTGTTTTTTAAAAGTAGATCAAAGCAGTTCAAGATAATTCATTTCTAATGCATGCTGTTGCCAGTCTGGAAGGGGCGCCTTGTTCTAAATATTAAATATTACAGTCAAAGTCAAAAGGGCAGGCAAAGGCATTTGAAGGAATCATGTATCACCTAAAATCTCAATAACAAATTCATAACTTAAACGCTTGATATCCCAACTTCTATAACAAGTCTTTTCTTAATGTAATATTTGGTCATTGTTTCACATCAATATTTTCTGATGTAATTTATCCAAAGAAAGCCATGTTGATCCCATTGTAACCAGTAACCTAACATAATTATATTTATCCTGTCTTCATGGTTTCCCACCTGAGAAGAGGATCTTTGTAACTCCTCCAGGAGACCCCAACTGCCAGAGATCCCCACCTTAAACTTTAGCAAGTCTTCCTTCTGAAGCATATTTTTACTCCTACTCTTAAAACTGGACACAACTTTAGAGGTGTGGACCTTACTGAGTGTGTTAGTCTCTTTTCCCTGAAATCTGTTAAAAGCGTGCATACAATTTCATATAAACATGCCAAAGTGCATCTTTCACATTTCTAATCAGGTTTGTGGTCAAAGTGCTTTGGGTGGTGTGTCATTTCAGTTCTCTGACACTAGAGGACACTTTGACCAAACAGCTGTAAGGGGTTTATATGGCTCCCATGAAAGCTTCATAGCTCTAGTTGTGCTTGTTCATGTTTTTTTTTTTGTATGTACCAACATTGAATTTCTCTTCAGAATTAATAAAGCATAATTGAATTGAATCAGTCAGTGTTTAATTAATTGATTAATTAGTTATTTAACTAGTCTATTTATTTCCAACCTTTTTTTTTTTTTTTTTAAAGCTCAACCAGTTTGGAAGCTGAGGCCACATTTTAGCAGGATTGGCATTTTTATATCCTTTATAAGGTTCTCCATATGGGGCTTTCCCAATCACCACCTGCTCCTGCACTCACCTCTGTGCTACTGACTGAGAAGTAAGGACTCCAAGCAGAAAACTTAACTGAGTTTATGTCCAGCAGAAGTTTTAGGTGTGCAAAAACAGCTAAAGATTTTTTAAGACTATGTGTTTTTCTTTAAAGATTACCGTACTCTAAGAGCAAACCCGGATTCACCGACCAGCTTCCCTCCCTTCCGGCGTGCTGCAAGATTTTGTTTACAACATGCAAATAATAATTATAAAGCTGGTGACTAAAAGAAACAAAAGAAGACAAAAGAAACAAACAAATCGACTGTGTGCTACATTTAGACGAGCCAGTCTGGGTGGAAGAACATATTGAGGATTACATCACTGAGCAAATATCCTGGATGCAGAGCTTTAATTAACTCAACAAAACTGTTCTGCCTTGCAGGCTGATGTCTGCCTCCTTGACAGTTTTTTTTTTTTTTTTGCCTTTACTTAAACCACCAAATCAGTACAAATATTTAATTGATTCACAAAAATACATAGTGATTTTCACAGGCCTGTCAGTTTAGATGCACCGCCATGTGAAACTTCTTCTAATATTGTGTTTTTGTGAGTTGTGAAAAGCACAAAGATCACATTGGAGTTATTTAACAGTTTTACCCATTTAGGAATTTTACAACAGTTGCATTGACCTTAGCTTGATGTATGAATTTGTACTTTGCTTCTTTCATTGCACATTCAGAAGGCAGTAGCTCTGTACTTTCTACCTTATCCATGGCAGGTTGTATTTTTCTGAATAAGAGATTTAGAAAAATACAACATAAGGGATGCAATTAAATAAAAGTTTTATTGCTGCATTAGACCCATTCGTAAAACTTTCTCCTGGTTAACTTAGTCTTTACTCTTTATAGAATACTATTACACAATTTAACTCTGTATAATAAGGTTTGTTTTTGTTTAAAAAATAAATGTAGATATATAGTTTTAATGATTAAAATTTTTATGTCATTTATAGTAGGCTTCTAAATCAGTTCATAACCAGTCATTGGTCCTAAAACTCTAGCCTCATGCACTCTTTAAATTTAAACAGTGGTGTCAAAGGTACACACATCTGTTACTTAAGTAGAAGTAACTTAAGTAGAAGTATAGATACCACAATTTAATTTCCAAAACTACTTAAAGTAATCCTTTAAAAAAGAGCCAGGGGCCACTATATGAATTTAAAACAAAATTTTTCCCGATACGCTCTCGCCTGTGTCCGACCTTTCAGACATTTTGACTACTTTTTCTGAATCCGACATTGTAGCATGGCATAGACAATTTATGTTTACAGTTTAAAGAACACCTGCTTGCTTCTGATGATTTCCTTTAGCTAACCAATGAGTGTTTGCGTTATATAACTCATCCAATTACACTAGTTTTCACTAGATGTAGAAGGCGCCAATGATCTGCATTGGATGGCGCACATTAAGTGAAATTAATATTCATAAACATTAAACCGAAGTAAAGAGTAACGAGTAAAGTTTGTTTTAAAATGTAAGAAATAGAAAGTACAAATACTTGTGTGAAAATGTAATGAGTACAAGTCAGAAGTAGGAAGAAAAATAAGTAATGGAGTAAAGTATAGATACCTAAAAAGTGTACTTAAGTACAGTAACAAAGTATTTGTACTTTGTTACTTGACACCTCTGAATTTAAACATAGTTTATGATAAGATTGACCTTTTTTTCTTCTTTTGTTCTTAAACTGTCTAAATATAATTTCATTTTTCATCCATCCATTGCTTTGACAGTGACGGTTCCAGCTAAAATGCATGGTCATCATTCGCTGCAACCTCAACTGGCTCTACTGCCAATTTTAATTTAAACTTTTTGATTGAAAATATTCATTTAAACCACTGAATCTGGCCCCAGACTCCAATAAAAGGGTGGCAGATACAGTAGAAGAAATACAGTTTGACTTTAAAAGATGTAATAAAGTTTGATATAAATACTTTGTACTGTCCTTTTCTAAATTTTATCTTTTATCATTTGCAAATTACGAATTTGATCAAGGAGACTTCAATGTCAAAATTGAATTGTTATTAATGCAATAAAAACAAACAATAGATTAAAAAAAAAGGGAAGCATTCTAACCGTGGTAGGTCATGGAAAATGTATTTTTTGTTGTATTTATACAAACACCAATTTACTGTCAACCTCTTCCACTGGTGAAAACAAATGTTATGTGGTTCCTCAAATATACACTTTATAGATCATAATCAGCATTGTTTATTTGTAATTTATATAAACATGATGTATATATATATATATACATTTATATATTTTTTATATAGATAGATAGATAGATAGATAGATAGATAGATAAAAAAAGAAGATTTTACGTTTAAACATCAAAAACATTTGAAACGTAAGCACTTATCAATAGTTGATACAAATTAAACAAATGTCAAAGATGTCACATAGGAAAGCTTTTTTATATGAAAGGACCATGGATTGTTGATAAACCAAACTGAAAAATTGGTATCAGTAGATAACAATTTCTTGGATAAACTGTGGTCTTAAAAGTAATTATCAGAACCAGCAACTCTTAAATATTTACTCAGATATTCTAAAAGTTACTCACATTAAAGGTACTCAAATGACACTGTTCATATGGCTTTCTTTTAAAATAAGTGAGATATGTAATAATTGAAAGGTTTAAAATGTGGGTTAGATCTATGTTAATCACCTGTTTTTGATTTGTGTACAAAGAATACTATTATACTATACCATAGTATTTAGACAAGGGTAGAGTATAGTATTCTATACCATACTATCTACTGTAGACAAGGTTATGTTCTATTTGAATTCATGTCGAAAACAATGCAATTGTTGTGGTAAAGTCTAAATGATAAGATTTTTCTTTTTATTCATGTGTTGTTTTTGAAGAAAAATAAGATGTAGTTGAGCAGTAAAGATGTTTTTGCATTTTGTTGTTAGTTTTAAACGTCTTCAAATACAGCTGTCTTGATTTTTCTTTTTTCTAAAAGCCCCTATTTCTATTATTACCACATCTAAGCGGCTTTGAAGTTTTGATTAAAGTCTTAAGAAATAACAAGCAAAAAGACCACAAAGATCTGAATTCTCATCATGCATCTTTGAAATAATTTTGTGTCATCAGCTCCTGTGGAAACAAGTCTGTAGATAACTAATTCAGGAAGCCCATATTAGAGTCAATGAGGCAGAGTCTAACTAATATACAGAAAACACCGCCCTGAAGGTAAAATTCTGCCGCAAAGAGGAAGCTTCAAACTGCTTGGATGAACTACTCTGAAAAAGTAAAGAGGACATGTTCCAAAGCCTGCAAAAGACGAATGCATCCTTGTTTTTGGTCAATGCAACCAGCAATTAATACCCCAAAAGTCACTGGTTTTTCTTTTTCTTTGCCTTTTTTGTTTTAATTTGTTTTGTTCCGGGTTGTGGAAAAGAATGACCTTTCTCCCTCATAAATCTACAACATTGACAAAAGGTTTACGTGAAATGAAAAGTTAGATTTACAGCATCATAAGATAATAAACAAATGTTTTCCTGTTCTGAACGTACAAAAGCTGACTGACACTGTCGTGCAGTAGATAGTCATGGTTGCATATCCAGGATGTGATTTTCAAGATCCCTTTTGAGGCCACCCAGAACTACATGTTTCATCAAACAAATATCATCAAGGTAGATAAGCACAAAGCCAAAGTAAATGTGATTTTTTTTTCCACGTTTTTTCTTTTGTAGAAGTAAAGTGTATCAAAAAAATGAATTTTAGCTTACTGTGAAAACATACTTAACCTTTTTATAGATGATAGCTGTTCTCAGCACAGAAACCCTTCAATGTTATTGCATAAGTGGCACAAACACCAAGCATCAAAGTAGAGACATTTTCCTTGCTCTGTAATCAACACCCTGTTTGTTTAGTAAAGTCTAGAAATTATGCAGGAAATAATTATGTCAAATTCTTCCCACATTTCAACTGCAGCGTTTTAAATGAAATTTGGTAGGTTGCTGCAAAACAAGTATGACTAAATCTAAAACACCGTGCAATGTCATTTTGCGCTATGTAAATTAAACTGTAATTAAACTGTAAATCTATATGTAATCAAAATCAGTATAACTTTTTTTTGTTTACTGCAGGTCTACTCAGCCTCTACAGCAATATTCTAATGAGGGAAATGCAGGGCTGCAGGTCCAGGTCAGAAGGTCTAATTCTGATTACACTGCATCTTTGTTTACTCTGACTTCTTTAAATGTTTGAATCAGCCACACTGCATTCCATTTAACCCTTCAGTTAACTAAAACCTGCATGCACTTTCCACATTTCCATATTCTTATCTCACGGTGGGAGATAAGAATATTTCTATCCGCTGATAAAACCTTAATTTGACCCTGAATTTGAACAATACTCTGAAACAAACCTCCAAGGTGAAATAAGTGAACAACAGCAGCTGAAGACACTCCTTGAATTTGGTAGCTACTGGTGAGTTACTGTATTTGAACGTTAGCACAATCAGGTGTTTTCAGGACTCTTAGTAGATATGCATCTGTAGATTCTGGCCACAGTGTAGGGCTTCATTTCCACTGAATTGTTGGCTCAGGCTGCCCTCTCTTTGCATACCTGTGCTTGTGCATGATTCTGCATGCATGAATGAATGCGAAGGTCTTTGGGTTTTTCGCTTCGAACTTTTTATGTACCAGAAAGCCTGAATTACATACCTATAGGTTTACTAGTGAGGTGTTTTGATACATGAATGTTCTTCCTCATTTTATTTTATTTCTTGCATGAAAATGTTTAATGAATTGCAGTGAAACCTATATCAATCCAGACATTACTTCACATTTTAGGGTCATGGTTTTGATTTAATGTTCTCTCCTGCTCATTTGTGATTGACCAAAATGCAGAAACAGCTGAGAATTCTTTTTTAAACCTGGCTGAAAGGAATGCACGTTTGGTCTTCGTTTGCCTCTGGGGCTAGTTACCTGCACCAAACATGTTTTTTGGAGAGAAGAAAGTAGACTGGGGGAGCTTCCTTATGTTTACAACTGCATCACAAAAACGATATATGGCACAACTCTTTGCGTGAGAGTAAATGTCTGTTTTTATTTTATGAGAAATGCAAATGTTCTTTATATTGGTCAGAAAAACATAGAAAGGAGCTGACATTAAATTTGTCTTGAAATTGGTCATGACCCATGTGATCCCGAAGCACACAAACAGAAATGCATTAAAGAGAAAATGCAGTAGTAGATGTACTAAAGGATGACATTTTTTATGACTATGTTTTGCTATAATAGATTTCAATAGATCTTGTCAATGGAGAATCAAGTCCTTTATATTGTTTAAGTGTAGTTGACTCTTTCTGTCATACAGTTTGTCTTTAGTTTAGGACTTTATTGTCATATTATATAGTTTCAAATGCAAATCATAGAGTTCCAGAGCTCTAGTTCTGCCAATATATAATATTCAAAAGTTTGCCAACCTGAAGGCTCTGCTCAGGGGACTGTGGGAGGTGCAGGGGGTTTAAGGACTGTCTGTGACTGACAGTGAGATACTTGCACTTACAGACACAAACATGGCGAGCAGAGCAATCCCAGAACTATGAATTGGTGAATTTCTTCCTGCAATCTTCACCAGAGACAGTGGAAATGTAGGGAAGAAAGGACAGTTCTATGCAGGGAGCAAACAGCCCTGAGCTCTACACGTTGGAGTTGCTGGCTTAGAGATTCTGTTTGGCTGCTCCCTCTTCCCACATAAGGTGGTTTCAGGGGGACCGTTGTTAAATAACCGAACCAAAAGCTCTTCATAAACAAAAATGAATAAGTTTCATGTCTTGTAACTCATTGACACAAAACAAATACAAAAACATTATTTTAGACAAAGAAAAGAGGTACACTCCCATTATCCAATTTTAATGCATTATATTTTATATTTCTCTTCAAAATGAGTGTTTTTTTCCTCAATAGCTTTTAGATCACGTGACTGTCTGATGCAAGACCAATGTCAAATCATTATTCCAAACTGGACAACTTATTTTATTCACTAAAAAAGATTACCATTTTAATTTGTTGCCAATTCCTAAGAAAATACCCGCTGCCCAAAGTAAAGCTGCTAACAACAGTTTTCCTAAACAACAACACAACCTCAGTTAATGTCATGACTGATCTGATAACTCATTTTACACATGCTTAGCTCTGCACAGTTCTCTTGCCCACTTATATGATCAACCTGCATTAATCTCTATTTAACCTGCCTTCAGACCAGTCATCAGTGCCAGATTATTTCGAGCCATTGGTGAGACTTATTCTAGCGTTTCCGTTTTTATTATCTGATCTGATAGGCTTAAATTATCCTCCAAACATTGTTCGTGTTGTGACATCCTGTTTACCCTTGGTCTCATCTGAACTGGACTATTCCGCTACAGATTCTTCTATAATTTGCTTAGATTTTCTACATAAAACTGTAAATTAGCTTTATGTGTTTTTTCCTTCAACAGTTGGAGTTTTGTGCAGGAATTTTGCATTATAGATTTTTGTTTTTGTGGAAAAAAAGCTTTGCCTGTTAATTCCAAGTTTATGAAATAGAACGGAATAAAATAGAAATGCCCCTTGCTGTTCAATAGAAAGAAAATTTAGGAGTGTCAGTGGTAAAGCAATTACACCTGCAGGTACACACAAGACTCTAAAATATGAAAAATAAAAGATGTTAAGAATACATTTTAGAGAAAGGACGAAAAAAACACAAAATGGGATAGTCAGGTTTAAAGAGGATTCAAGACAAAATTACTGACCCATTTAAAGATAAACTGGGTGAATAACAGCATTGATGTAGAAAACGGTGCAGTAAAAGAAGGCTTGGGCTGTTAAAAAGCTGTGTAAATATCAGGGAAAACTGTAAATAGAGGCACTGATCTAAAAACAATTACTAAAGAGAGTAGAAATGAGCAACGGACAGAATGTTAGAGAACAGTTATTGGGCATGTTTGGAGCAGTGAAGATTAAGAAGTCTACAAGCAGCTGAGATTTGTGATGGGACTCCTTGTGCAACTCGGGTGATGTATACTTTTGTCAAAAAAACATTTTCAACTGTGTAAAAGCTTGATGCATGATTGGGAGACATTGCTTAACAATGATGTTATTTTCTTACAGCCCCTTGGGGTCAAACCCCCTGTACTGTGTCCAGGGGGCATCCCAAGTAAGAGTTGGTCTTCCTAATTAGCCTATCCAACTGCTTTCTCTTAGTGCAGCTAAGATGCTGTTCCAACATGCAACACCACAAAATGTGGCTGATACCCCCACTGAGTTAGTACACATTTCTATCGGAGTGCTACTGACTATACTTCTATGATTGAAGTTAAGTATTCCTTGCCAAAAATCTTTAAAGAAACACCTGCTTCTGGTGTGTTTATGGGGTTCTTTGCATTAAAGCCACCATGATCATTATGTTTCAAAAATATACATTTATGAACAGAGTTAATTGCTTTAACCCGTCAGGGATTTTTTTTTTATCATGCAGTAACAACTGAACTAGCTGAAAAAAATAAGCACTGATGGGGTATAAAATTGCTTTTCAAATATTTATAATAAAATGTGCAGTTTTCTGCCTTTGGGACCCTTTCCTTGTTGCAGCATTTATTCTCCATCATCCTTAGCGTGCTGTAATTTCCATATGCAATGTCACTTTACAACATGTAACTTACATGTGATTTATTATTATTAGGTTATTTGTTATTCATAAGTGTTTTTATTGATGTCTAGTGAGATATTCCTGTCAGCAGCTCCGTTAGAGATATATTTACAGAAAGAAACGTTGTTTGGCATGTTTGATACCTTTTTCTCCCAGTGAACTTCACAATGGCTTTATTGTCATTGTCTTAAATCACCCCATAATTAGTTATTCTTTATTCAGATCAAATACTAATCTCTCAAGAGGCGTATTCTTCTTCCCAGAACTGACTTTTTAAGCCTATAATGAATCTGTCCTTTAATTTCAAAGTCAGAAAAAGCACTGTCATTCCCTTGTTATGTGTGTTTCTGTGTGTATGAACACATACATGCAAGTGGAGACATGAGCAAAGACTGTAAACTTTCACCATTTTTTTTTCTTCCATATTAACCTGTTTTGACAGTTTTCCTGTGTGTTTTTCTTCCTTGTGTATCCAGCGAAATCCTGGCCCACCAAGACGATGTCCCAGCAAACGATGTAAGTGATTCTCTCAAAATTCTTTTCTCATGAATTCAGCCCTGACCAAAACATTTACAGTTCAGCAGATCTTCATGCAGAAGCTGTGAGTGAGACAGAAAAGGCACGCAGCCTTCCCGACACAGTCACAAATCTAATGAGCCTTCACACCTTAAGCTTCCCAGAGAGACGGGAAGAAATCCAAATGAAAGACTATCTTAATGAAACAATGACTAAGCTTTCTAAATGGGGAAATCCCTCCCTCATTAAAGACTTTTAGCCAAGATCCGTGGCATTCATCAGCTTCTAAATTGCGCCAAAACAAAAGGATTTCCCAAGATAGCACGCATAATTAATTAAAATACTGTGTGCATGGGAATTTTTCAATTTAATATCTTGTGTGTTTTCTTGTGTTGTTAGAACTAGAAAAACAATACTAAGTTTTAATGAGGATGAAAAACCCAGATGAAAAAGCCTGAAAAGCTCCTTCGGCTTAGGCTTAACCTTAATAGTGGCACTGCGGGGACACCGAACATAGAATTAAATGTAATTATGAAAAAATGTTTCCAACCAAAGAGGTGCCTGTGAGAAGGAAACCAGAGAGGCTGTGTTCTTCACACAGCCTCAGGTGCCTAGAGGATATGGCAGTCCTTTTCATATTGGCAGCTGTTTGATCCAACGTTACTCCCAACGTTACCGTAGCTTCAGGTCTGAGATAAACACCTCATCAGATTCAAAGGAGACACTTTGTCTCCAGTGCACTTCAGGCTCTTTCCATAAACACACCTGAATGATTCCTTTGAGCCTGCTAGCTTGTTTCTGGCCTATATTTTAGTTTTAGAAGACGGAAGACATCCCACAGGGTTGGAGATGGAGTTATATCAAGTCACACTAACTTCCAGCAAAGGTGTAAAAAAGTGTGGCATCTGATAGCTTGGAGATGATTGCAAGAGATATTCTTCTAAGTGGAGAGCAGCAGAACGGGAACAGAATTCCCCAGACGCTGTGAAAAGAGACGCAGCTCTGCACTGTGTGTGGATCATGGTTATCAACCGTACTAGATGGCTGATAACATAGGTGTGGTGCTCTTCAAGTGTGTGTGTGTGTGCGTGTGTGTGTTTGCATGCACTTGTGCGATCTGAATGACTGCACAACAAAGAGTCTGAATGGATTTAGTCAAAGCTCAAACGCTGATGCAGCTGCATTCCCAGAGGTTTATGATGTGAAACACCAAAGGAAAGGAAACAATGATCACATTCATGAGATGTCATTTTCCCCCACTTTTATCTCTGGAATTTGTTGAGCATTTTACCTTTTATACACAATGTAATGTGTTCAAAATTGGGTCTTGTTTTACCTTTTCTTTTTTTGCATGTTAACCTCATTCACTGTGACAAAGCGAATAAAGTTAACCCTGAATAGCTTTCAGATTTATACGTACACTGGTGAAATATAGTGATGAGAGACAGAACAGCTTTATGACAGCGACCAGACATGAGAAAATAAGATAAACTCCAGAAGCTGCAACTTCTCTATATGACTATGTTTGTTAATTCATTTGCACCTACTCATTTGTACATTGATGCTTTAGTACACTGGCTTTGCAGACAATCACTGTTGTACTGTGGGCTGCTAGTGGAGCAGTGGGCAGCACTGTTGCCTTGGAGCAACAGGTTAGATTAGCCCGGGGCATTTTTCCCTGGGCATACATGGGTTCTGTCCACGTACTGCAGCTTCCTTGCAAAGTCCAAAATGAATGTCGGTTAGGTTAATTGCCATCTCTAAACTTTCCTTACTGTAAATGTGTGTGTGCATGGATGTGTGTGTCTCGGTGTTGCCCTGCAACTGACTGCCCACTTGTCAAAGGTGCACCCCCCCTCTTGCACATAGACTGCCAGAGCATCCCTGATGGAATAAGGGGAAGATAGATTAAATTTTTATACTGCGTTATACTGGAGGAGGTCTGGACCATTGCAGCAGCTTTATCATTTCTGTTCCAGCAAATGTGTAGTAGATTTAGGCCATTCTTGTGTTGTCATTTTTTCAGCTCAAGCTATTCAGATATACAGAAAAGATCATGATAGACTACATCTGTGTTATTTTACCTACAAAAAGCCCATGTGGGAACTCTACCACTGCAGGCCTCTCGAAAGTTTATATTAAGTCTTTGCCATGCTCAGCTTTGCCATACATGGAGATTGCATATCATGGTCTTAAAGGAATAGTACACCCAAAACATGATTAGCCTTCATTTTCTACTCACCCCCATGCTGAACAA
>NW_015150661.1:295327-310860 GCF_000732505.1 Cyprinodon variegatus
TATATTTTTTTTTTTTTGTCTGTGCGGCCCGGTACCAAATGACAGACGGACCAGTACCGGTCTGCGGCCCGGTGGTTGGGGACCGCTGGTCTAGAGTACACAAAATATCTGTCGGGCTGGCCAGGCTAAGATAAAACTGTAGTGCTAGAGCAAACACAAGCAAAAACGCCCTGATAAAGAAAAAAGAAAAATAAATTGTACAAAAAGCCACATTATCAAAGGAACTGGAGGTAGGTTTAGGAAATAAGATTTCAGATGTTGAGAGTATCTGCAGCTACAAGCCGAGCTAGGATAGAAGCATACAGAAACATGCACAGGGAGTACTCACAGCACTGCACTGGTGATGCTGTAACCCTGTTTACTACATGCTGGTGTATTACAAGACCACCATGCATATTTTTTGACAGCAACAAGCACCATGGTAAGTGACAAAGTATGTTGTTGAAACAACACTACTACAACTACTACTACTACCACTACTACTACTACTACTACTACTACTACTACTACTACTACTACAACTGAAACAGCCACGAGTTCCTGTGTCAGAGCTGTTGGGAGGGCACATGTAGCATCACATCTGTAGGACTGTGTTGGAATTTTGGCCCCTGAATTGCAGTGTATTATGCAGCACACAGCCTTTTAAAGGCAACAGAGTTGCGTGCGCTTATTTGTTTGTAATGTTTGATCACCCAGTAGCTTTAAAAAACTGGACATGCATGTGCATTCTTTTACAGTCTCTTCTTTTAGTTACCTTTGAATAATAAAAAAGACATTTTTCATTTTCTTTGGTTGGGCTGCACAGTGGTGCAGTGGGTAGCACTGCTGCCTTGCAGCAAGAAGGTTATGGGTTTGATTCCCAGCATGGGGTCATTTTGCATGGAGGTTGGATGTTCCCTGTGCATGTGTGTGTTCTCTCTGGGTACTCTGACTTTATCTAACAGTCCAAAAACATGACTGTTTGGTTAAATGGCTTCTCTAAATTCTCCTTAGGTATGAGTGTTTGCCTAAATCTTTGTCCCTGTGCCCTGTGACAGACTGGGCTAACCTCTTGCCCATTGACATCTGGAGATAGGCACCTGTACCCCTCGTGACCCCAGCAGGGATAAGCGATGCAACTTTGCCAGCTTCAGTGGTGTTGCAAAAATATATATTTTTGGAGAGAAGAGGCTTTTTTTTCCAAACAAGCCACTGCTGTGTGATGAATTTTGTGCATCTTAAAACAAGTTCAAACTTGTTTGTGCGTACAGACCTTAAAATAAGGGGCAAAGTAAAGTAAATTTTAATTTAGTAGACAGCAAGTTTTTTTGTTGGGTGCCTTCATCAATATATTCCTTCGTNCATTGCACTGATTTTCTGCAGTATTTTTGCAGTATTTTTTGATGCAACTTTTCTACTTCTGTTATTTGCTGTTGTTTCTAAAACAAAAATGCATAACGATATTACAGCTTTCATTGATTTATTTCAAACTTGAAACTTTGTTTAGCCTGTAAGGTGTGTAAAAAAACAAAAAACAAAAAAAAATTAATCGATTAATCGAATCGAATCAAATCGAATCGTGGTGTATTCTTGAGTATCGAAAATAATCGAATCGTTGGGTCAGGAAATCGATACTGAATCGAATTGCCATGATGGATGAGATTTACACCCCTAGTAGGCACTCTACCACTGCAGGCCTCAGAAAAGTTTACATTAAGTCTTTGCCAGCCTCTGCTTTGCCATACATGGTGATTGCATATCATGGTCTTTATATGCCTTTCTGCTTGCAATGACATCAACAGATTGCCACCACCAACAAGCATATCCTCCTATTTATAAAAATCTTAGCTCACCCAAAAAACCTTGTTCCATGCAGGGATTAATAGTTTTCATTCCTAATCCTCAGGTGTCAATTATGCAATTCTATTTGCTATAGTCTGCTAAAACACAAGAGAAGGAAAGAACTAAAATGCAGAAATGTAAATCTGGAAACACAGTAAAAAATATAAGGGTTGTATTTCACAGGGATCCCCTGGCAAACTGGTTGACAGGTACAAATACCCTGTAATGGGTATTTACGATTACAAAAACAGACCCCATCACCTGGACGGACACCTGCATCACATCTGTAGTAATCTGATTGGTTCTAACCTGATGAGGCTGACCTTGTTAATTCTGCCAATGAAACCGAATTGTACCAGCACTGTATCAAACTGATACACCATTTACAGTATACATCGTAACATTCTGGCTGGCCAGGCTAAAAAACAAGTGTAGTGCAAGAACAGCAATAAGCAAAATAGCTTTGATAAACAAAACAGAAAAATAAATTTTACAAAAAGCCATATTATTAAAGGAACTAGAGATAGGATTTCTAAATGAGACTCCAGAAGCTGCGGGTAAATGCAGCTACCAGCCAAACTAGCACAGGAGCGTACAGAAACATGGACAGGACTTATTCACAACACTGCATTGATGATGCTGTAACCCTGTTTGAAGCATGCTGGTTTACTACAAGACCACCATGATTATATTTTAGGACAGCAACAAGCACCATGTTAAGTAACAAAGTAACTGTCTGAAACAACACTACTACTGAAAGAACCAGGACTTCCTGTATCATAACTGTTGGGAGGGTACATGCAGCATCACATCTGTAGGACT
This sequence comes from Cyprinodon variegatus, assembly GCF_000732505.1. Classification (NCBI taxonomy): domain Eukaryota; kingdom Metazoa; phylum Chordata; class Actinopteri; order Cyprinodontiformes; family Cyprinodontidae; genus Cyprinodon; species Cyprinodon variegatus. The sequence goes on from NW_015150661.1 coordinate 297,971, forward strand.
GTGTTGGAATTTTGGCCCCTGAATTGCAGTGTATTATGCAGTACACAGCCTATTAAAGGCAACGGAGATTTAGGTGGGTGGCCTTGTTTGTTTAAAATAAACTGCACATGCATGTGTATTCATTCACAATCCGTGCTCTTAGTGCCCTTTAAATAACTAAAAAAAATGTTCTTCATGTTCTTAGGTTTATGCTGATGTTCTTCTTGTTTTTTAGGGGAAGTGATGGTCTAGTGGGTAGAGGTCTGAGTTCAACTCCCACAGACTGCCAATCTAGGTCCCTGAGCAAGAACTTTAACCCCATACTGCCCCTCGGCGCCACACAATGGCAGCCCACTGCTCCCTAAGGGAATGGATTAAGTGCAGATATGAATTTCTCCAGTGTGAGATCAAAAAGTCAAATTATTATTATTATTAAAAAAATAATTCATTAATACATTAATTGTATTAATATAATAATACAATACAATAATACAAGTGTAGCGATTATTCTTCTACCGTTAAAGATCTCAGGTTGTTCTTCAGTAATTTGAGTCAGGAAAAGCCCTTCTTTGCATATTCAATAGTCAAAGTGAGAGCTCAAGATTTGTGTTTAAATCAGATCTCCTTTTGAGAGAGGTAAGAGAGTAAATGAGGTAATCTCTGCTTTAGGATGACTAGAAGGTTTTCCTTCTCTGATGCCAGCACAGCCTCATCATTATCAGACTATCCAAAGATCTCACTCACTCAATCTTTATTTTCACCCATGCCTTATACTCTTTCTTTATTTATAGTGTTTTTTCTGCTTTTAAACTTCAACTTTACTGCTTTAAGGCACCAGCCAGAAATCCACAATTAAATTTCTTTTCAATAAATGTTTATTGATTCTTATACAAATTTGATCTACAAGGCAAAGAGGAGAAATCCACTAAAGGTTGATCTGTGATAGGTGTCATCCCAGATATCACCACCTAACTGTATAGCAACTACGTCATTGATCTCTAGCTGCAACACAACTCCGTTGGACACGTTGTCTTCTCGATAGATATCGTGAACACGGTCCCCTGATAAAACAATGGGATCCTCATTCTTGACAAGTCGCATTGCTAGAAAATTATTGACAGAAGCAAGATGGCCAGTGAATCTGAAGTAATACACTCCCCTTATTGGTGCTGTGAAGTAACCTGAAACACCAGAATGACAAAGCAGTTAGCTTATCCTCGCCTTTTTCCCTTCCAATATAGAAAAGCAAATAACTAAGGAACTGTAAGCCTAAATTACATGTATGATAAGTCATTCTAATTTCCTTTGAGTTTCTAAAAATATCAATGAAAATAGTGTGACTGAAACACAGCTGAAACAGCAGCAGTTAAAACATGACTCATGCTTGTCTTTTTTTCTTCTCGAAAATATCAGGACTTTTTTTAATAGCAGTAACAAACACATGCTTGAGAATAGGCATGCGTGTTGTTTTATATTTATTCTGCATTATGTCAACTACAACTGCAGAAAATTTTAGACCTCTAACTATAACAGTTCCAGAGCTATGGGACACAATGGAGCATTTTGATGGCCACTAAACATTTTTTGAAACAAATACTTTTTCCAACTTCCCATCTAATTATCTAACACTGTGCAATGATCCAGTCACAAATATGTTTGTGAGGGTTTATGTCGGGCTATACATATCTGGGCAGCACTATTCAAATTATCCATGTTTCACCTCGTTTTAAAGGTAGTACCACTGGCTAGAAAGCCAAACATTGTGTGTTGACTTAACTAATAGCAGCCATAGCTACTATATCTTTATTAATTGTGCACATGGTTTCTATAAAATGAACTTGGCAGTTGAACTGTGGAGAGTCTAAGCTTTCTAAAGATGTATAACATGTCTATATTGGTAAAAGTTTAAGCAGTGTTATTTTCAAGTGAACTGCTGTCTTAAATTTTAGTATTGAAAATGGTGCGCCGGCGAACCTGGTGAGAGTTAAGACATTAAATCTTTTTTTAAAGAATTCACAAAAAAAAAATCCAATTAACGTACCTGTGACTGGGCTGTAGTGATTTCCAATGTTTGTGAAGACATTTTTGAAAACAAGGGTCATATATTCTAAGTTGACTGTGTTTCCTTCACCGGAATCCAGAAGAGAAGTAGAAAAGGCCACTTTGCTTACTGCAATAAAGTTTTTGAAAATATCAGAAAGTTAACTTTGCCTTAAAAAATTCATAAATACTTACAAAATTACACTTACTTATAAATTCTTACAATGAGAAAGAACACTCTCTGCCAATCAGTTTTTTTTTAGAATATTGATTATTAACACGCCACATAATTAAACATAAAAGCTGATCTGGTAAAGTTTGTGAAAAAAATGACTGTTCACTTTAAGATGGTTCAAAGTAACTACAATAATAAGAAAAAAACTATTTTACCATTGTTGGTCATTTGTAGCTCTTGCAGTGCCAAACCAATGTCTTAAAACAAAATAAAAATGTATTAATTACTTTAATTAATTAATTGAAAAAACCATGTACCAAATGTAAAGTACCTAAACGTTACCTTCCTGTTTCTCCTGAAGCTCTTCTACACGAGCTATGTGTATTAATAGTCTTTCTTCTACGATGTTGAGTTTCTGCTGAGTTAGTCTTAGCTCTGCATCTTGAGCTGGAGTGAAAGAAATTTGACTGTAATTGTTAAAGAGTCAATGAGAGAGAGTCAAAGAGTTATCCCCAAAAAATTTTCAGTCTAGGTTCAGCAGGTACCTTCGTTCACCGTCTGCATTTCTTCAATAAGAGTCTCTGCTGCAATCAGCCTGTCGTTCATCACTGCAAAACCAAGATACATTGAAACACAGGAACCTGTGTATTTTGATAAGTTCCAACACCATATTGTATAACCTGTAATCTCCTTCTGCTGGACCTGAAACAGGCTGTCAACTTCTGCAAGTTTTGCTGAGAGAAGCCTTAGCTCTACTCCTTGTACAACCACCAAATCTCGCAGGATTCTCAGCTCCTCCCAGATGTCTGATTGAAGCTCCTGCACATCTTGATTTGCCTCTAGCCTGTTAATCTGATTCCCCGATACATCCTCACCACTGATAAAACTGTGACTGCTGAGTTTTTGTGCATTGCACAGAATACAGTGCGGCACAATGAAGAAGAAGACTAAGAAAGCTTTCATGATAAACTTTAGGATAGGTGGGTCTGTTGCCGTTTCTCTCCCTATGCAGTGCTAGCAATGTGTCTAATGCTGGTTATTTATATTAGTGATGTCAAGGCCAAATGTATGAACTGGGGTGTGAAAAAGTACACCTGTTGCTTAGGGTAAGAGACCAAGTAGTAGTGGTGTAAAGATTTTTCACTTAAAAACACATAATGATAGTCGATTATTTTTAAAGAAATTAAATGTCATAAAGTTATGAAAAAAAGCAAGGCAAATTAATTATAATGAAGGCACATTAAAATAATAATAATATTCCAGCAGCTTGCTTTGCCTAACAAACACATTTATGCTGGAGTATTTAAAACCTTTCAAATATTATAATTTATAATTTAGCTAAATATAATTTAGCTATTTCTTCAAAATTAAACAGAATGTTAAACATTTTTGAAACACAATCCCAGTCATTCTCGGTTTTCAAAAACTAAAGGAATGCACTTGCAGAAAAAAGACAATTGCTTCTTGTTTCGTGAGATTTTCATAACAACTAGTACTATAAGGTATGAATGATGTTTTGAAGAGTACTCAGTATGACGTTCACAGAAAGGAAAAAAAGTGTTGATACCATTTTATAAAACAAAAAATATTTTCCTCATGTGCACATTGTGATAAGATCTATTATAAAGGGGCTTGTGGCGTTAAATGTTCACTGATTTCTGTTCAGTTCTCATAGTAGACAAAGTTAAGTCTTCACCTCTTTGTAGGCCCTCTTGTTTCCATCTGACGACCAAGGATACGCTATGTTTCTCAGCTGGCTCCGTCTAATTTGGTAAATATAAAATATAAAATGGTAAATCTACCCCTTACAGCAGCAGGGGTTACCATTAGGCAAAACTAGGCAGTTGCCTAGGGCTCCAAGTTTCTAGGGGCCCCAAAAACCTCCTTTTACATTTATGGTTAATACAGGTATTACTCAGTTGTGCACACTATTTATGTTTTTGATAAAAATCCATTTTCTAAAAAGTAATCTGAATGCTTATAATATTAAGTGTCTCCAGTTCTTTCATGTGTGCAACATTTATTAATTGCCTTTCCTGTACAATGCTGAGATTCTGCTGATTTATTTTGAGCTCTGCAACTTAAGAAAAATGTTAATCCCTTTATTGACCCACAAAGGGGAAATTCACTCTCTGCATTTTTACTCTGCCTCTTTGGGGAGCAGTGGGCTGCCATTGCGTAGTGCCCGGGAAGCAGTGTGGGGTTAAGGGTTTTTGCTTAGTACTTGCAACTTTCTAAGAGCACGAGCGCACTGCTCTAACCCACTAGCTCAACACTCCCCCGCAGCTGAAATAATTAAAATTTAATTGTACATTTTCAGTCTAAGATCCCAAAAATCCTTCAGATGGTCCCTTCTGTAATCAGAGTCTCTGTATATGTATATGTATGTATATGTAGTACATTTCAATGTCCTCCTTGTGAACCTGCACCTCACTTCAGCTCTGCTCCCTGCACCACCATCAAATCTACCAGATTTCTCAGCTTCTCCCAGATCTCTGACTTAAGGTTCGGTACCTTTTCATTTTACCCTGAGCTGGACATCAGAGTATCAGTATCAGAGAGATAAGAATACAGTACATCCTTACCATTGACAAAGCTTTTATTGTTGTGTTCTTGGACCCTGTGAAGATTACAGATCGACAGACTAAGGAGGAAAGTTAAAAAGGCTTTCATAACAACATGAAGAGGAGAGGATCAATGGGCCTTTTTTCTGTATTTCTGCTTGTGCTGCAATCATATTCTAATGGTTGCAATACATCGGTTGCACCAAGACCAAATATATCAAAGTACTGTGAAAAGGCACATATGTAACTCAGGGTACTGGGCATAGGTAATCAGAATTATGGGATCTCCTTTAGTCTGATAGCTCTCACTAAAATACACTGCAGCCAATCTGCCCTTGAAAATCATTTCATTGCAAATAGTGTGACTTATTCAGTCTCACTAAATCCAGCATTTCTGTGAACCCCTCAAAGGTTTCCTCTAGAACATCTGTGAACAAGCAGCTTCATGAAGTCAAGCCAGTATCCCTGGTCAGGAATACTACCCTCAACAATTCAACATTCAGGCTATGGAGAGCATGATGTATAGATGCAGGGGTGTAGCTATGAAGAGGGACAATGGAAAACAGACAGACATTTTTGAAAGAATATTTATGCAATTAACAAAGCAAACATGTGACACAATGTACCCTGGTCAAATGTGACAGACATTTTGTATTTTGCCCTAAATGCAAAGCACCATTGTGTATTTGGCAGATGACTAGCTATAATTATCACCCAGAAGAACAAAGCATCTATAACATGGTGGTAGCTTTGTCATCCTGAGGGAAGCTTTTTAGTGCATAAATATGTAAAATGGTAGAAGTTGATGAGAAGACAGATGGAGGAAAAGCTGGGAGAAAAGCTGTCAGAACTTGAAAAATATTTCAAACTGACTAGAGTTAAGGTAGATTGATTTGAAGTGAATAATATGTATGTATTAGAAAGGCTGGACCTAGAATAAATAGAAAATCTGTCATGAACAAATTTTTTTTGTTACCAACAATATTGGATGGATTGAGTTGGATTAAGCTTTGGCCATGTTTAATGTCTTAATGTGCAATACTCCAAAAGACATGCATCTCTAACTGCAGTAGGAGGTGCGTCTTTATAGTGTTGACTTACAGGAGCAGAATAGAAAATTGTGGCACATTTTAAAAAACTTAATAAATTACAATATTCCTTTCACTGCACAATGCTGCAACTTTTTATGCTCACAAAGAATCGAAATATGATACCATAGCAATATTTGTCAGGTTTACATTTAATGTGTTTTGTATCATATTTTGGTGGTTAATAGGCATTTACATCAGCTCACCTATTTAAAGGAAAAATAAATAAAACATTAAATGATGAAGAATACAGTAACTATACGATTTTCCCAAAACTAGTAAATTATTCAGTTTTATTCAAAAAATAAATTTCAAGTTTAAAATGTTATCACAAGATCTGCAGGCAGGTAGCGGCTGGCTCCAGATCAATGTTCAGAAAGCTCTTGCTCAATTTAATCCAGCACAGGAGTCATGGAAAAAGTTCTGGCTTTCCAGACGGAAAATGTGACCTAATTCACAGAGGTAAAGACTTTTTTGTTTGGAATAACATGTTCTAAGCAGATGAGGCAAAGATAAGAGTTGTTTGGCCACAGAAACAGCTGATTTGTTCACTAGAACCTCACTCTTACTTTAACATAACCGGGTAAATAAAGCTGAAGTTGACAGTTTTTGTTTAGACTAAGACTTAGAAAGATTTATTTTTTATACACGAGTGTAAACAAAAAGAAATTTGGTTTAAAACAGCTCTAGAAAATTTCATTTTTTATAGTGCTGCCTTGAAAACGGTAATAAATACATTTTAAAAAAGAAATATAAATATATGACTGTATATTTACAGTTCTAACAATTTTTTTCATATATATAAATAAAATAACCCATTTTACACAACATTCAGCAGTCTAATGGCAGTTGGGAAGAAACTGTTATATAAGCCTCTTCCCAGAGCGAAGCAGGGAGAATAGTCCATGGTGGGGGTGTGAGTGGTCATTTATGATGTTACGGGCCCGGGGCACGCAGCGCTGAGTTGAAATTTCTTTAATGGAGGGAAGAGGAGCCCCGATGATCTTCTCTGCTGTTCTTGCCTCTCTTATCACCTTCTTCCAGTCTGAGGCACTGCAGCCTCCACACCACACAGTGAGACAGCTGGTCAGAACACTCTCTATGGTGCTTCTATAGAACGTGGTGAGGATGGGTGGGGGCAAGTGGGCTCTCCTCATCATCTGGTTCTTCCTGAAGTCCAAGATGATCTTCTTTGTCTTCTCCACGTTCAGGATCAGGCTGTTATCTTTGCACCATTCCACCAGCTGCTCCACCTCCTCTCTGTAGTTCAGGTCGTTGTCATCTCTGATGAGGCCCACCACCGTAGTGTCTTCTGCAAACTTCACAATGTGATTGGTGGTGAACCTGGGGACACAGTCATGTGTCATCAGGGTGAACAGCAGGGGGCTTAAGGCGCAGCCCTGAGGGGAGCCTGTGCTTAGGATGATGACATCAGAGGTGTTCTGTGCGACCCGGACTGACTGAGGTCTGTTGGTGAGGAGGTCTTACAGCCAGTTGCAGAGCGATGTATTGAAGCCCAGCTGTTCCAGTTTGCCCATCAGATTCTGTGGGATGATGGTGTTGAAAGCTGAGCTAAAGTCCAGGAACAGCATCCGTACATGGGTATTCTTCTCCTCCAGGTGTGCCAAGCTCAAGTGGAGAGCAGGAGAGATGGCGTCCTCAATGGAGCGGTTTTGTCGGTAGGTGAACTGGAACAGGTCAAATGTTGGCGGCAGACTGGAGATGATGTGTTCTTTAACAAGCCTTTGTAGCACTTCATCATGATGGGTGTCAGTGCGACAGGCCGGTAATCATAGAGTGAGTTGACCTGAGGCTTCTTTGGGACTGGAATAATGGTGGCAGACTTGAAGCATGCTGGCACTATGGATTGGTCCAGCGAGGTGTTAAAGATGTCTGTGAGGACACCAGCCAGCTGATCTGCACACTCCTTATACACCCGCCCAGGTATGTTATCAGGCCTCCTCCCTGTGGTGTGGAACAGCTTTCACTGCTGAAGTGCTGTTTAGTGCCTGAAACCTTCCAAAGAAGGGCCTATATAGAGGGATAAGCATAACTGGGATATGATCTGCTGACCTGGGGGCTGCTCTGAATGCATCTTTGATGTTAGAGTAAACCAGGTCTAAAGTGTTTTCACCCCGAGTTGCAAAGTCCCCATGTTGGTAAAAATGAGGGAGAACAGTCTTCATGTTAGCCTTGTTAAAATCCCTAGCAATGAGGAAAACACCCTGCTGATTGGAGTTCAGAGATAGCCTGGTATTATTATAAATACGTGAGTCACTAACCTGGTTTGACAGTTCAGTCTGTGCCCAGAAAATGAGGATGATTCCAGCTGGTCGGCTAACAAGAAAACTGCCAGAGAGTTCCAGACACTGAAGCCTGAAGGCTGTAGAATACACAAGAGATCAGATCTGAGCTGATGAAAGAAGGCAGGATAATACTCGGGGCGAAACAAATATTTCGAAGACAGGCCAAGTAAACAAATCAGACAGGGGCAGGCAGTCTCAAAGGTTAAAATACAGAAACGGATCAGAATCACATTCAGAATACTATAGAAACGTTAGGGAACTCTCAACACCAAAGGCTAAAGAATAATCTGGCACTGATGGCTGGGACGAATGAGTTTAAATAGAAGCAGGAGCAGGTGGATCAGATGAGCAGTGGATGAAAACTGTGCAGAGATAGACAGGTGAATGAAATGAGCACTCAAGCCAATATTATGACATTGGGTGTACATACTTTAAGCTATTGCACACAGCTTTAAAAAAAAGTTACCTGAACGCAAAACAAAAATATAGTCCTAGTGAAGACAAAGAGGAACACTATCTTTTCATAAATATTTGGCTAAATGTTCATACATGATTGCAACACTGCCAAAAGCACTGTGGTATAATATGGTTGCCAGGCCCTTTAGTGGTGCTGTGACATTGCCATAAAACACACCAAAACCAACAGCAAAACAGATGGGAAGTAAACAGGGCAAAAACAGTGCAAAGGTGTGCATGACTGTTACAGAGAGAAACGGATTAATGATGCCATCGCTTAGAAAAATGCTTGGCTTACATAAACACACAATGTCAAAGTGCTATTTCCTTGTAAGGTATAATGAAACAATTTATGTACATTCCAATCAAATAAATTAGAGGATTAATTAAGAAACTGAAAACCTGCAAATAATAAAAGGAAAAAAATATTAGTCCAGTGAAAATTTTGATTATTTTATACAACTTCAAGCTTTCTATTTACAATTCTTTCCAGAGAAGAGATTTGGAACAAACACTTTAAAAAACACTTTCCAATTTATACACTACTGTTCAAAAGTTTGGGGTCACTTTTCAATAAAGATAACTTTAAACTAGTCTTAACTTTAAAGAAATACACTATATACATTGCTAATGTGGTAAATGACTATTCTATATGCAAATGTCTGCTTTTTGGTGCAATATCTACATAGGTGTATAGAGGCCCATTTCCAGCAACTATCACTCCAGTGTTCTGTTGGTACAATGTGTTTGTTCATTGGCTCAGAAGGCTAATTGATGATTAGAAAACCCTTGTGCAATCATGTTCACACATCTGAAAACAGTTTAGCTCGTTACAGAAGCTACTAAACTGACCTTCCTTTCAGCAGATTGAGTTTCTAGAGCATCACATTTGTGGGGTCAATTAAACGCTCAAAATGGCCAGAAAAAAAGGACTTTCATCTGAAACTCGACAGCCTATTACTGTATTGTTCTTAGAAAAGAAGGCTATTCCATGCGAGAAATTGCTAAGAAATTGAAGATTTCCTACAACGGTGTGTACTACTCCCTTCAGAATGCAGCACAAAAAGGCTCTAACCAGAATAGAAAAAGAAGTGGGAGGCCGCGTTGCACAACTGAGCAAGAAGATAAGTACATTAGAGTCTCTAGTTTGAGAAACAGACGCCTCACAAGTCCCCAACTGGCATCTTCATTAAATAGTACCCGCAAAACACCAGTGTCAACACTACAGTAAAGAGGCGGCTGCGGGATTCTGAGCTTCAGGACAGAATAGCAAAGAAAAAGCCATATCTGAGACTGACCGATAAAAGAAAAAGATTAAGATGGGCAAAAGAACACAGACATTGGACACAGGAAGACTGGAAAAAAGTTTTGCAGAGAGATGAATCAAAGTTTGAGGTGTTTGGATCACAAAGAAGAACATTTGTGAGATGCAGAAAAAATGAAAAGATGCTTGAAGAATGCCTGACGCCAGCTGTTAAGCATGGTGGAGGTAATGTGATGGTCTGGGGTTGCTTTGGTGCTGGTAAGGTGGAAAATTTGTACAGGTTAAAAGGGATTCTGAATAAGGAAGGCTTTCACTCCATTTTGCAACGCCATGCCATACCCAGTGGACAGAGCTTAAATGGAGCCAATTTCATCCTACAACAGGACAATGACCCTAAACACATCTCCAAATTGTGCAAGAACTATTTAGAGCAGAAGCAGGCAGCTGGTATTCTATTTGTAATGGAGTGGCCAGCGCAGTTACCAGATCTGAACCCCATTGAGCTGTTGTTGGAGCAGCTTGACCGTATGGTACGCAAGAAGTGCCCATCCAACCAATCCAGCTTGTGGGAGCTGCTTCTGGAAGCGTAGGGTGTAATTTCTCCAGATTACCTCAACAAATTAACAGCTAGAATAACAAAGGTGTGCAATGCTATAATTGCTGCAAATGGAGGATTCTTTGACGAAAGCAAAGTTTGATGTAAAAAAAAAATCTTATTTCAAATACAAATAATTATTTCTATCCTTGTCAATGTCTTGACTCTGTTTTCTATTCATTTCACAGCGTATGGTGGTGAATAAGTGTGACTTTTCAGGAAAACACAAAATTGTTTGGGTGACCCCCAAACATTTGAACGGTAGTGTATATACTCAATGACTATAGTACAGGATGGCAGATTTAACAGAATTTTAATCTTACCCAGACTACATAAGCTGCACAGATACAACGGCAGTGATTACCATGGGGCTCATTAAAGAAGCATATTCAGGGTCAAACTCTGTCACATCATCACAGCACACATGTTTGTAAATGAGGTTGCACACTGACAGAGCTCTCTGTCTTAACTTCATTAACAGCTGGGGAAACATTAGCCTTCATACTTAACAGGTAAGTAATTTTAGTATTTAACAAGCACATCCACCAATAATACAAAATAACTCTAGCAGTCCTTATTGATCAGTTGCAAGCAAAATGCACCTGAGGGTTAAATATTGACATGAACAAAATCACAAGAAAAGACAATACAGAATGCTTTTGAAAAGACTACAATTTATTTAGACACTAATTACACAGTTTTTATTAAAGTGAAATGAAGACAATGAGGTTGCAGCCACTTCCCACATTTTGTTATAGGTTCTGTTTGAGGAAACATTTCAGAAGGCATAACAATTAGATTTTGTCAACATCACTTAGGGCCAACCATCTAAAAAACACACCAACAACTAGCTGAAAATGTCCACATGTGTTTGGTAAGTTTCTTTCAGTCATCTTTAAAACGATGACAGGGAATGTTTCTCTTCATCCCTGAGTGGATTTGCAATGTGGGCCCCACTCAAAGACCCCTCCTGTGGGTGCAGATGTACCTGCACTCTTCCTCTGTTTTAGTGTGAGATATTGTGTTGAGCTGGGGGGAAATTTCCCTCTGCAGCAAGGCCATTATCTGGGCGTGCTTTTATGTGAGTCATAAGTGTGCGCATCAGTGACAAGTTCAACAATTAGACAGAAATAACAACAAATCAAGCTGTCGTTGAAAAAAGTTTCTTGGAGCGTATAAAGCGTTGTGAGTGACATGATTTATGCTGATTGCTGCTTGTGTTTATGAATAAGAATATTGAAAAGCTGTCAGTCAGTATAAAACTGCTCACAACCACATATTGCACGATTTACAGCACATAAGCACACAAGCATCAATCTTTTCTTTAGAAAACCCTCCAAGCACTCAGGTGGCAGGCAAGAAAACAACAACTGAGCAAATAACAGTTGTTGTATTTTAAAAGATTTGATGTGATTTGTTACACTCCTTAATGACTTTGACTTTTTTTTTTATAAATAAAAGAACTGCCATAAAACATTTTGCTTTAGGCATAAACACTAACAAATGTATATATCCCGCAGAAGTTTTAAAGATGTTTCTTTTTTGGAAAGAGAACACAAGGTTTTCTGTACTGCTGCCGGAGGGAGCAGAGATAAAGAGAGTAATAGTTAGACTGTGGTCACATTGGTATGCAGACAGCCTTGAAAGCAGCACACAGTACCTGTTGCATCTTGCAAATTCATTTGCTCAATATTGTGAAATTTTACCACTTAAATTGGGGAGTGACACAAGGGGGATTGATGAACCAGATGCAAATAATGAGAAATTTCCGGGTTAAAAAAATCATATTTGTTTCCTCTTAATTTCAATCCATTATTAGTGGTGTCTAATTACTGCAAATGTAATAATGGTGTTTTAGTTGTGGCATTATTTTCAATTTATAATCAGATGATGATGTTTTTATGATCAAACAAAGTAAATTTGTGGTTTAAGGGGCCTAGATGTTGACAAGTGGCAGATGAGATGCATGCAAAAATCAAATAAACGAACTGGAAATCTACTCATCAATTGTCTCTAACCAATAATGCTTGTAGAGTCATGTCAGTTAGAGTATGTATATACCATGGTTAGGGTTACATTCTGGACAGAACAGTGCCCATAAGAGGAAAACAGAGAGAAACCATCACAACAACCATGCTAAAACATTAACTCATGAGGGAAATTTGAAGAAACTAATTAACATAAGATTTATTTTTGGACTATAGGAGGAAGCCGAAGTACACAGAAATCCCTTGCATAAATGGGGAGAACATGCATCCCAAACACACTAAACAAATAAACATCATTTTTCTTTTCATCAGTATTTTTGAATGTGCTATAATTCATTCAAAACTTGCTCCGTAGCATTAAGGTTGGATGATTCATGATAGATAGATAGATAGATAGATAGATAGATAGATAGATAGATAGATAGATAGATAGAT
>NW_015150661.1:310945-317089 GCF_000732505.1 Cyprinodon variegatus
AGATAGATAGATAGATAGATAGATAGATAGATAGATAGATAGATAGATAGATAGATAGATGCTTCAGTCAATTTACGGTACAAGTAGCAGCACTATTGTTTTTCTAATGCAGTTGGGGAAAGATGAGAGGGCACTTTAGCGCAAATTCAGTTCATGAAAGGCTACTCCCTCTGCATTGGTAAGTGTAAATTAGATCATTATTTATATATAATATAATATTGATATTATATATAAATATGAATTTAAAATGAGAGATGATTATCAACAATGCATTAATTTGTATTGGGCTAAATTGCATCAAACACACAGATTGATCAAAATGTCTTTTCTTAGAATCATTTTCTACATTATCTGGGTACTTATTGTAAATACATTTAAACCTAGATTAAGTTATATTGCTTATGTTTGTTTTGGTTCTATGTTGCTCTGCATTACAAATAATATAAATGGCATAGTTATTGATTACATAATGAGTGAAGTATGTAGTTTAATATCTACATTTCTGTTATCTGAGCCATCAGAATACAGTTTGTAAAATCTGGGTTTGTTAAAGTTTATACTTTGTTCTTTCACCAGTATTAATTCAAAACAGACCCACAGCCTGTAAACATATTACTTTGCAAACATTATGAACTTTGTCTTACATGTATAAAGCATCCATATTCCTTTTCTATGGTCTGAAACATTTGTTTAAACCAGTCAAATCTCTGAAGTAAAAAAAATGCAAACAAAATAATGAACTAAGTACTATTGCAAAATACTATTTGAACATAAAGCATAAACAGGATTAGTTTCTGTATCTTAAATAGATGGTGTCCACTTTAAACATTTAGGAGGTTATACAATTAAACGTTTTGTTTTAGTTATGAAATGAAAAATATATTATACAAAAAATAGGTTTGACTGCTTTCACATCAAAGCTGAACTTTATTTGAGGTCTGGACTAAAGAAAAAGGATCCTAACTGCACCTTTGCTTTAAGCAAGGGTTTGAAAATCTATACAAATGAAACCAAAACCATCAAAGGGATCTGTTCTATATAATCAGCATATAGTGACCCATTCATTACTAATGACTAATTACCTGCTATGTAGTCCTGCAGGTGTAATCCTAATTTTAGGGAGCACTAAACACAGTCACTGGTGTCAGAAGTCACACATACCAAAGATGTTTTGCATAACACTCTGTCAAAAGGCCGTAAACGGTGGAGAACATCATCATCTCTGACTCCTCTGCTGTTGGTCAGGAGGCCTGCTGCCAGGGTTGTCGACCTATGATTAGGACTCCAGTAAATCGTCCCACCCAATGAGAACTGCAAGGGAATGTTTCAGTGGAAATATCCGCTCCAGAAGGATTGGTTTTCTATTTATTAGTATTTTAAAATAATTATCATATTGTACATGAACAGCCTTGTGTATACATTACAATCAGTTGTGTTCTGAGACGTGAAATATCATAAAATATGACACTGTGATAAGATGATAGGTTAAGCTATTAGGCGCCTGAGAGTGACAGGCAACCTTACATACCTTCCTTCGTTTTCCTCTCAGGCAAATTCCTCTCTGTTTGTTGCTCCCTCTTTAGCTCCTCTCCTTTTTCTGCTCTTATAACTTCCACATCATCACAGACACAAGCACAGTAATGACTTTAAGATGTTTCACCTTTAAAAAACATTTTTATCACACTTTTTCCTTTATTTTCTGCCAATGTTCTGCAACTGTTTATTTTTCTTGTGCAGACTTTATTGTTTTTTAAACCTATGTTTACATTTTTTTTGGTATAATTTCTTTTGCATTTGTTTTTCTGAAGGAGTTGACTTATTCTACAAAGAATCAATAACCCAGCTGTGGTTGTGGACCCACTGCTGGCTGATCCAATCAGAGGGAGTGAGACGTTCTGGGATCTCTATACTGTACGAGGAGGGTTTTACTGCAGGTCGTTAGCCTTAGCTTCATCTAATGATGCATACTTCCCTCTGTTTATGGCAGTCAGAAAAGAGGAGCACTAGCCTGTGCTTGTCTGATGTAGAGAATGCCCATTAATGCTTTTCCCCCCTCAGGTGATGACCACCTGAGCTATCAAAGACAAGCTCGTCTGTGACACCACCTTCCCCTTCTTCATCTTCCTCTCCCCAGCTCATCATCCTCACCCCTCCCTTTGTGGCGACCGCCGCCCAAACTCTATAGCTTCACCACATCACTGGGGGTAGATGTTGGTTTTCCTTTTTAATGAGGAAGGACAGTTTTTACAGCACTATCATTATCATGAAAAAGGATTTCACAAATATTTCAAAAATGTATTAAGTGAAACAGAAAACAAGGTTCATGTGGTTATTTTGTTAAACTTTAAGGATTTATTCACAATACAGATGATATGAAAAATCTAAATTCGACACCCTTATCTAAATTATTAGGAGAAATTCTACATATAAATGAGGATTATATTGTTGTTTACCAGTTTAGTTTTGCTACTGCCCTCTGGAAACCTGCTGTTTGGTGCCTGGAATCTGGAGATGATACAAAATATCCTTCTCATGGTGTTGCTATGGTAACAGGGTTATCACTTCATGATGTCTTGAATTATATTGATGTAAAAACTAAAACAAAAAACACACCAAGGAAACAGCAGTTTTTTGTCTTTTTTTTGGTCTTTGGTTGTTATTTTTATGGATCCAGGATTTTTGAGTTGTACTTTTATAATTTTTCACATTTAGCATAATCATTAAAATAAATACTAAAGGTTGTCAAAGGTTTTTATTGTTTTGTTACTCACTTCAGATGAGAATATAAAAGTGCCTGACAAAGACCAGATCATATATTTATTTTACTATGTGAATAACCGTTTGGTTAGAAAGCTGTTTTTACAGCACGAATAAAAGATGGTACTTGAGCTTATCTTAATTTTAATGCTCTATATCTTATATAAATAAGAGTTTTTACATATTAAAAAAGAATAAGACCAACAAATTTCACAAAATAAAAAAGGAATCAAATAAGGAATTTATAACTGAAAATGTATATGAATTGATGCCGAATAAAATCAGTTCTGTTTTAGATAATAAATAATGAGGAGAATACAAAAAAAAAAAAAAATCTTCTAGATTTTATTATGAACTTAACACAAAAAATTTAGTAAATTCTGTGTCTGATTTGTTATAATAATGCATTGAAACAATGTTTTGTTTGCTTTTGATAATCTTGTTCAGTTTTATTTAAACGGCGCTTCACTTGTAAGGAAAATGCATTTGTAGGTTTAGCTTCAGAGGTAAATTCAGTATGTGAGTTGCCCAAAAGCTAAATAGCTTTTGGTAGAGGTAGGGTAATGGTGTGGGATCTCACTAAACAAAACAAAGCTTGGCCTCAATGAAGGCAGTCCAAATGAATTGATTGATTGACTGACTTTATTGATCTCACATTGGAAAAAATTACTCGTTAGCAGGAGTAATTCAGCAGTGATTGTTATGAAATGACCCACCTACTGATTGGAACTCAACCCACTGAACATTTGTTATGACCCTAGGCTTGTTGTTGTTTAGAAACCAATGAAACCATGTTTGCTGACCTGCTACCAACACTAAATAAGAAATTGATTGCCTTCCACAGCAGTGTGTGGCCAATCTGGTAAATCAGCATGAGGAGGAGGTGCCATTGCTTTACCTTTTCTTCTAACCTCACATTCAACCTTTATTTCTGGATTCCAGTCACCAATCTAAAAAGAAATCCCAGGTGCAAAATGAACCGATGTTAATGTTGCATCACGAGAATTATTTAAATATACTTAGCATATTGTACCAATGAACCTGCCTCTGGATGTTGAATTAAGGTTAGGAATAGAGATTGTTAAATGGTAGAGCATTTGTGACAGCCGATTTAAGTCATGCTGCACATGTTGAAATAGATTTGTACATTATAAATGTCCTTTAACTATTATTTCTTTAAAAGAGAGGAAAAAAAATCAATGATCAGACTCTAGATTGTCTTTATTCTATCATGAAAGAAGCAGTTGAAGACTAATTTATTTTTTGGCTTTTAATTAGTTTTAAGCTGTATCCTGTGACATGTTTGTTATTTTTATCTGTTTTTTTAATCATGTGGTCCTTATGGTTTGATTTGACTGTGAAACACTGTTGTTTTTTGGCTTGTAAAAGGTGTCTATATGAAGTTTAATTACACACCGATTCAATATTTCATAAAGAAATATTTTAATTCACTATTTAACAGATATGAATAGATTAAGAGCGGTGACTGGCTGTAACAAATCCCAAATTAGTGCTAACATGCAGACTGGAGGTGGGATGGTTAGTGGTGATGCAGCATCAAAACGAAATGCTTGGGTCATATTTCTTAGCCTAGTGTGTATGATGTCTAAAACTGCAGACTAATCACATTTTTGTTTCACTCATAATTTGCTTCAAAGCGTTTCAGCTGGAAAAGCATGAAGTGAGCTGGAATATAATTTTGCTCAGAGTACTGTGAGAGTACTCTGCATCATCTATTCATTTTTTTTTTATATAATTTCTAGCTGTAGTACATTCTACGGTTTTTGTTTTTAATTAACATTTTGCAAAGAAACAAAAACATTGGCCATACTGGATGCACATCATACTTTACAGATCTTTTCCAATTTGTCACTTTGCAGTTGTTGTCCAAGAAAAAAGTCTTCTCTGAGTGGCCATTAAATCTTTGACAGATATGTGTTAATCTTCTCTCTCAGGGGTCCTTAATTCTGTGTTCCCTAAAAGGCAGCACCGCCTATTTTTCATGAACAGATAAAACAGATTAGAGGAAAGAGACATCACTCACTCAGTGTATGGAGGGGGTGCCGTCATGAACCGTACATACCGAAGGACCTTTTCAGTTACAAAGCGGAAGCTATTATAATGAGTCATGACAAGAGGGAGGGCTCTGAAAGATGGTGTAATTTATCAAGAGGAACAGAAAGCTGACTGTGATTATGGGACACACATTAATACAAACATTACAACAGAACCGCAAACTGCATTTAGTATGGAGATAAAACAAGTTCTCATAGTTTGTTTAATTTCTTTTTAAACTTTATTTTCTTGGGTAAAAATGTAAATATTGGTAAAGAGTGAAATGTAATACCTTTTTACTCCTGTAGGTGGAAGTGTAACACTTTATAGAATTTGCAATGCATAGAGTTGCTGAGACCTCCACTAGAAGCCAAGTAATAATGGTATTTAATCAAATCTGTATTTTATAATCAATTAGTTATTATTCAGCAGTTCAGTTTTAAAGCAAGATATAAACATATATAGTAACAACATGGCTAATGTGTGGCTAATGGCTTTGTGTGTAATAAGAAAATACAGCAGCAGTAATAAATGTTAGAAATGTATAACATGCACCAAATAAGACAGCTTCTATAGAAAACCTGTATAAAATTGCAACATCTTATTTATATGACATATAATCTTTATAACAAAAACTTTGTTTCAAAGAACATCCCAACTATTTTTTATTCCTTTTCAATATTTTACTGAAATCGCTCCTTATGTCAGAACCCAGCATATTAATAATATACATACATCTAGTTTTAATCTAGTAATCTAAAATCTTTACAGTAAAGGACAGATCTCCTTACAAATTAAGTGAAATTAAATTAATTAGCAAAACTGAATAGACAAGCAGCAGTGCAAGTTACAAAATACATTACGTTAGAGCAAAATTATATTGTATGAGCATATATATAACATGTAGGATAATTGTAATTTAGGTTTGACTTTTGGCCAATTTAAGCAATGTAATATATATATACGTATATATACGTGTGTATATATATATATATATATATATATATATATATATATATATAAGTATATACATATATAGTTGTGCTTGAAAGTTTACATACCCTCCCATAAAGGAAAATGAATTCACATTAGAAGTTCAAATACCACAAAACTGAAAAAATAATAAATCAAAATGAAATAAATTCCGATTTAGTAAAATGAAATATTGATTTTGAATTTTAATTTTTAAACATAAATCTAACAAAATGTGTTAGACAACTTAAATTATCCTCCTCTGCTCTGTATGCATGTTGGTCCATTGAAAAGTGAACCAACATGCATGTCTATAGCTGTGGAAGTTTATATCTATTATATATATAGTATATATATATA